>NC_036655.1:7961235-8025359 GCF_002806865.2 Cucurbita pepo subsp. pepo | reverse complement strand
TTTTTTTTTTTTTTTTTTTTTTTTTTTTTTTTTTTTTTAAGTTTAATGTATTTAGAATTTTCGGAATGTTACTTTTTTAATTTCAGAGATATTCAAAATAGAAAAATTAAAGTGATTCTAAAAAATAAAATAAAAGTCTAAAGTACAGATGTCAACTCTGCATTAGCAGCGGTAGCCGAGACCTGGTTTGGGTCTTCCACCACAACCTTCCTCCCCATCTTCATCATCAACCAATTCATGAAACTCAAAACCTGATCGTAAATACTAAGAGCAACGTACACCCCAATCCCACCCACTATCCCATTCGCTATCGAATACGTTAACGGCATCAATATCATCGTCACGAATGCCGACGCCGATTCCTTCACATTCCCCCAATCTACCTCCTTCACCACCCCCATCATCATCACTCCCACCATCACCAGCGACGCCCCGATCGCCCACGGCGGCACACTTGACAACAACGGTGTGAAGAACAACGACATCATAAAACAAAAGCTCACCACCACCGCCGTAATCCCCGTCCTCCCACCCTCTCTGATCCCCGCCGTCGATTCCACGTACGTCGCGATCGGGGAAACTCCAAGCATCGTCGCCACCACCGTCGAGGCACCGTCGACGAGATACGCCACGTATTCGCCTTCGAAACTTCCTCGGTCGTTCACAAGTCCGGCGATTCCGGCCAATGTGTAAAGCGTTCCCGTCGTCGCGATCACATCGATGTAAAACAGAGTCGCTAGGGCTACCCATACCTCGCTTCTGTTGAAGCCGTGGAAGCTAACAACACCGGCTGTTGACTGGATTTTGTGAAAGTCCACTACTTTCTTGAAGTAGTTGTACCTTTCGTCGCCGAGTGGGCTGTGAGGGAAGTACGTCACAGCCGTTCCTCTGAACCAAGACACCACCGTGACGAAAACGATGCCGTATATCATGCTGCCCTTAAGCTCTTTCATTAGCCCATAACCCATTATTACAAACCCGATGGACCCAAGCCAAAACGTTGGGCTTTGCATTTTTCCTCCAATACATTCTCCGGTTTCTGGATTTGTACGGCTACAGGCCGCAAGTGTGACCAATGTGGCTGAGTCAGGCCCAACTAGGCCCAATCCCTGGTGGGATTGCAGGCCCACAAAAGCTATGAAAAGCCCAATCCCAGCGGCGCAAGCGAACCGAACCGAATCAGGTATGAGTCTCGCGAGCTTTGAACGAATCCCCAGCGCAGAAACAGTAATAAACGCAAGAGCTTCGACCAAGAAAATGGCCAACGCGGTTCGGTATGGGATTGGGCCGGATCCATGAAAGCCCACTAAGTTATACGCCAAATACGCATTTGGGCCCATAGCAGGCGCGAGGCCCAAAGGAAGATTAGCACAAACTCCCATGGCGAAGGAACCAATCATGGCCGATAAAATAGTGCCAACCATGAGATCGCTCTTGGTTTTGGAAAGACAATTTTGGTAGCCGGCATTGGGCTTGAACATGCAGTCCGGTCCAGCGGTGCCATTCGGCGGCGCGGAGCAGTCGGCCATCGAGCACATGCCGCCGGAGTCGGTGAGGATATTGGCGTTAACGGTGATGATATAAGCCATAGTAAGAAAAGTGGCTAAACCCGCTCGTAGTTCCTTAGTGAAACAGCTATTTCGAGCTTCAAGCTTGAAATATCTCCCCACCACGCTGCGTGCAATTGCATCGTTTAAACCTCTCCCCATTTTGCCCCATGAGCACCGAAGTCCGCCGCCGCCGCCACTCATCTTAGTCTGTGTGTGGGAAATGGTGATGGAGTGGGTGTGAGGGAAGATTTATATAGAAATCTGTAAAATGGAGAGTGGGTTGGTTATAGTACCACCATGTGCTTCATTTTCTTTATATGGTAACGTATTTGTATTCCATGCGTATATACGGTGATGGATTAAAACCAGTTTGAAATTGGCTTATGTTTTGTTACCTACCATACTTGATTTTGTAACTTCTCAACAGACGAATAAATATTAGGATATTAGGAAAAATAGGAGCAACTCATAACTAACTGGATAATAAACTCAACTTAAACAAAGTAATACATTAATTACTAAATATCATAAACGCTAGACGAACAATTGACAGGAAATTGTAAAGTTTTAATTATATGCATTTTTCTCTTAAATGAATCATTTCAATTGTAAATTTTTTGAAATTGAGTCTAAAGCATATTTAAATGATCATCATGTTACCTTTCAAATTTATTTATTTCTAATGTCTGAAATATTTAAAATTTAGAAATTAAAAACGAAACTTTTTGAGANAAAAAAAAAAAAAAAAAAAAAAAAAAAAAAAAAAAAAACATACGAATGTTCCGTATTAAACACTGAATAAACGGTGGAATTTCCGCGCCACGCGTACGTGATTCGAGAGGCAAAGTTCGTGTTCTTCGCGGCTAGAATTCGAATCTCCAAGACCCCAATCGGGTCACAGCGGCTCGTAGCCGGGTTTTGCAACTTGGAGATCACCAGAGAAATGAAGAAAGCAACAACAGGCAGCATCGTTCTTCTTTTAGCTTTGCTTTCTCTTCAGGACTTTGTTCATTTTGCATTGGCGCTACCTGTTTCAGAGAGTAATCAGGTACCGAATCTGTCGTTATAGATACCTAAACACCCATACATCGTATGAGTTGATCTTGATGCGAAAACCATGGCTTGTGTCGTTTCTGTTTCTTACTACGATCCAGTGAGGTTTTTCTAATCCGTCTCTAGTCCTGGATTGAGCTTTTTGGATTTGGAATAGCCTCGACCAATTGCAATTTTATTGTCTGAGAAAATGAAAATTTTCTGTTTGTTATTTTTTAATCTGGAATAAGCTTTGCGAGGAAGATTTCGCAACTGAAAAATGTTCGAGTTAAAAATACTTTTCCTACTCAGTTATTCCTTGAATGTACTCTATTAGGTTATTTGATAGGTCTCTTAGACGGTTAGAGTTGTGTCAATTGGGTAACAAAATTGTCAATAATATCAGCATAACAATTAATCAAACTCTACGAATCAATCAGGTAAATACAGAGGAATTAGAGTGGGTTGAACTTTCTAGGATTTGCATCCACTTTCGCCACTGAAAATTAGACTCAAATCAGCAGATACAAAACAGAGCAATTTTTTGGCAATCCAACTCAGGAATCCCAAAACCCATGACCTCCTTTAAATTTTCATTCCCTAAATTAGCCAATGAACATGGCACTCCCTCCCAACAATCCTTCCTTTCGAACAAAGTACACTATAGAGCCTCCCCTAAGGCCGAAACAAAGTATACCCTCTGTTCTCTTTGACTACACCTTCGAGGCTCACAACTTCTTTGTTCGATATTTGAGGATTCTATTGACTTGGTTAAGTTAATAGCATGACTATGATACCATGTCAGGAATCACAAATTCCACAATGATATGATATTTTTCACTTCGAGTATAAGCTCTCGTGGCTTTGCTTTGGGCTTCCCCAAAGGGCCTCATACCATTGGAGATGTATTCCTTACTTATAAACCCATAATCATTCCCTAAATTAGCCTCATACCAATGGAGATGTATTCTTTACTTATAAACCCATAATCATTCCCTAAATTAGTCCATGAGCTTAAGCTCTTGAGTTGATTGGTTGATTGGTGATTTAATATTTGACTCTATCAGCTAATATGAAACCACGTTATGCAAAGAGGTCCGAGCCAATCAGTTTACAGTAATGTAACCGGGATAGTAGCCATTGTCAGCACTCACGTATAAGTTGGCCAAATTAACTGTCACTTAGACCATAAAAAATAACAGTTAGATTTCCGTTTACTGCGATCTGCTTGTCATGGAACTATAGAAATACTAGCGAAATGGATGCTGCCAGTTTCATTGCCCTTTATATTTGCTTACTTTGCTAATTCTTATCCTTACACTTCTATCTGGATATACTCTTCTTACCTTGGTCTTTTTCATTCATTTTAGGACGAGGAGCAATCTGCAACTACGAGGTAGCTCTTTTTCCCCATCACAGTGGACTCTCTCTCCCTCTCTCATGTTATAGCTTGGTCAAAACCCAAAGTTAGCTGACATGTGGGAGTATTGATTAATTGAACTGAGTTACTGGATTCATTTGATATACTGTATCTTCTGTGTATTAGTTCACCAAATAAGATGCACATACACACACACACATACGCATATATTTAAAAGAAACAAAAATTTTCATTGATTTGGTGGAAAGTCACCACAAAAACTTACACACCCCTATTTCAAGCTTATAAAAATGCACTACAATTTGAACTAATACAGAAACAGTATAATTACAAGCCTTAGGTAAGCAACACCATTAGTTGCATTGAGGATGAAGCCTAACCAAATTCATCCATCTTCCCACTGTTTTTAGTTTTCATAAATTCTTTAGCTTGCCAGCTTTCTCAGTACCAAAAGTATTTGAGGTAGATCACATGAGGAATACTCATGTTGGCTACTTCTAGTTTTACTTTATCCATTACAATATTGATATTGCATACAGAAGACTTCTCTACATTGATCTAATCTTAAAGCTGTCTTAAACATCTTTATTAATTTAAACATAAATTTCAGTAAAAACTTAGTTATCTCATAGCAAATGATTGCAAGGTCAGCAAACTGAGTTTTGAGAATTCTCTCTTAACCAGTGCAAAAACTTTCCAACAAGTCCTTTTGCATCTCTGGACTGGTCTTAGCTGCTCAGAGTATTTCCTATTCGTATAAACAAGGAGACAGGCTACCTTGTTTTAGCCCCTGTGCTGCCAAGAAATATTGAAAATTCAGTGTCTGAAATATATCCCATCATCCATTTCAGCAATTTACCTTCACATTCACATTTCTTCATCACCGCCAACCGAAACTCCCAATCCATGAAATGTATGTTTGTTCCGAGTCAATTTTAAAAATCCATTAACTTTTCTTCAACCATTTCACTTGCAATAGAATTGATGTAATTCCGAAGGAAATATGTTGATGCCCAATTTTGTATTTCAAGTTTCACAGTAACGTATTCTACATTCTCCCTCTCTCTCTCTCTCTCTCTCTCTCTCTCTCTCTCTCTCTCTCTCTCTCTCTCTCTCTTTTTTTTTTTTACATTTTTGCTCCTCTATTTCTCTTTCTGTCACTCTCTCACTCTCACTAACCAATGCATCTTATTGTTATCTTTTGTGTGTCTCATCCTAGGCAAGCCAGTAGCTGCTGCCTTGTGTGTCTTATTTTTCAAACATATTATTCGGCACTTTTGGCTTCACTATTTAAATTTGTTTATGTAGACCTCTCGAGCAAGACAAAGAGCATTTTGAGGAAGTTCATTGTTCCAGAGAAAGAAGTAGGACAGCCTGGAATATTCTTGAGGAGGTACGGACTAAACTTTCTTTACCAGTTAAAGATTATGGACTCTACAGTCTGAAACAGACATGCTAATTGATGTTCTGTTGGTTCTACTTCAGCATTTGCTGCCGTTTATTGAGAAGGAGAATTATCAGGTTTCAACCAAGTGTAGGCTTCATCCAAACAATGATCTCTTCAGGGATCAGGAGCAGCACAAGATTCATTTTGATATAAATCATTGGCAGTGTGGATACTGTCGCAAAAGCTTTCGGGCGGAAAAATTTCTTGATAAGCATTTCGACAACAGACATTACGATCTTCTGAATGTTGTATGTTCTTCCTTCTTGTTATAATCATCGTTCATAATTATAGTATATTCTTTATAAGTTATCATATAACATTTGAATTTCAACCTTAAGAGGAGTATATGCCAATTACCACTTAGCTATACTCATGTTGGCCTAAAGTTATTATATATCATGGTTATCATTTTTGGGTCATGTCCTTGTATCTGCTGTTATTTGGAATTGGCCATTGCATAATGCATAGGTTTCTCGTAGTATCATCTATAATTACTTGGATTTCATGTTACAACAGACAGTGTGGCATTTGACTTTTCACTAACATGTGTCTGATGCTTCCTCTAATAATTGTAAATTAGAAGGTTTTACTTTCATGACAAAAATGGGTGAGTGTTTCAAGTATTTGAATATCAGTTAACAACAAATGATCTTATTGCAGTAATCCTAGAACTAACTGATCAGAAAAAGAACAATAGCAAGAGAAGAGTGCAGAAAAGGAGAGGATGACATATTTTCTGAAGAAAAATTCACAAAAATTCGCTCTGATTGGCTTGTATGAGGATAGTAGTGTAGTTCCAATGAAAGGTTAGTCGAAGTAGTCCCGTGTAGAAGCCGAGAAGGTCATGCTATCTTCAATCTCACTTTTCCCATCCATCTCTCCTGAGAAACGTAACAATTTCTCTCGAGTCAAGAAAGTCATGACATAATCAATCTCATCTATACTCATCCTTCTCACCTAAAATGACATGGAAATTTCTCTGAAACCATGGCTTCCCGAAAAATGCTCCATGGAGAAGTTTTTAATGCCATAAAAACTGCTCAATATCTGCATATATTAGGCTTTATATTCATGGTTCTATTTTTCTTCCCACAAGATATTTACCTGATGTCTACCTACATCTGAAGATTCTTGGACACTAGACGTATGTTAGCTTGGATTATTCACCTCAAGTAGCTCCTGTGCATTTTTATGAACTCAGTCTGTGTTATTTATTTGCTTGCTTTTGAGTTTGATTGCTGTTGTTTACCCATGCTATTAGTAAATGCAGAGTCACGGGAAGTGCTTAGCTGATTTATGTGGGGCTTTACATTGTGACCTAAAGATGGATATCAAGTCACGTAAATCTAAATGCAAGCCTGCAGCTGCAGCTAGGAACAAGCATTTATGTGAGGTTGCTTAGTGGTACACAAAATGCTTGCTAATTTCCTGTCTTCTCTTTTACGTATTGCATCGTTCATTTCTTTAAGTTCTTTAACAGAGTCTTGCTGATACTTGTTTTCCAATTAATGAGGGACCATCAGCAAGCCGTCTTCATGGTAAGTTTCTTCTCCTTCTCCCCACCCATCAAGCTCTTCTCCTTTTCCCTTTTTAGTTGTAATATCTGTTCTTTTCAAAGGTTCCTCATGGAATTGCTCATATTTTCTAATCTGATGCCTGAGGTACTCCGTAGAGCTATTTCTTCACCAATTCTGTGGAGCTCATTCTTGCACTGAGAAACAAAAGCCATTTTCTAGAGGAGCGGAGGTGTGCCTTTAAACATAAGCCATTTGCTGTAGATTGTTTGGTCATTACTTGCAATAAATATGTCAAGTTGGTATTCTGCTTGTTATGAAATTTTTGTTTCACCTTCAAATATGTCACTCCCTTGTGGAAAGCCATGGACTGGTGAGCCGTCCAATTTTATTTTATTTTTTTTTAAAAAAAAAAGAAAGAAAGAAAGAAAGAAAGAAAGAAAGAAAGAGTGAATGAACGAAAAAAGGGAATTGTTTATAGTTTCATATTCAAATTCTTCTTACACATTTGGAGTTTCATTCGATGTTTCTTTCTTATTGACTACTTTATGTCTGCAGAGGCAACCAGGCATCTTTTACATGGCATCTTCAATACTGATTTTGATGTTGCTACCAATTTTCTATGTCATTGTCTATTTGCACCGCAGGTACTTTCTTTTATCTTGTTGATGCCTCGTATGAATAATCTTCGCATGATCCGTAACCCCTTTTATTTATGGGCGTCTTTTCTAGAGAATCGAGAAACGGAATCGAAGTGCTTAGAAGAATCTCAAAGGCTGGACGTAAAACCAAACCCTTGTAACTGGTATCACCTTCAACCAAACTTCACTATTAGATTTTTAAGTTCGTCAACTCTGGGGCTCTAATTGTTTGTGGCCAAGGGTAGAAAATCATAGCCAAATGTTCTATAGCCATGGTGTCACCTAAATGTACCTCCGACATATCTTGCATTAAACTAAGTGACTTCTTTTTGTTCTCCGGCATTTGCATCTTTCTTTGTCATCATCTATTCTATTGCTGTTCAATTACTTTTTTTTTCTTTTTCTAGTAAAAGACTTGGAAGAAATGGAGGTTGATTACCAGTGTGAATGTATCGTATTCATGATTAGAAATCTATGAAAAATATAAACTTTTTTTTTTTCTTAATAACCACATCATTCCCTTGTTTGAATCGACCTTTTTCTCCACTAACATCATATGCTAGGTCAGTCTTGTTTTCAAGATTGCGTGGCATTTCATATATTGACAACAATTACTTCCAAGTATCAGCATCAACCTTGAAACGGCAATAGTACGTCTTTAATGAATCAATTTTCAGAGTGAACTCAGCCCCAACTGCCAACCTGATCAGAAGTTCATCCAGGATCGTCTCATCCAGCTTGCTGGTTTAGTCATACTTTGCCGCAACTCCCATGAAGAACAATCTATTATATGGTATGCAATTAGCTCAACTTTATAATCAGAACATTGATTTTGGACTCGAGAGCAATCTTGAACTTCCTCTAGGATTAATTCGCAAGATTCTCATGCCAGATGCAGGATCCTGCATTGTCTTAAAAAACTGGCAATCATTTAGTCCTCTTTACAATACCGGAAGTATGACTTGGAACACAAAATTTGGAATCAGGAAAGACCAGCCAAAGCAGGTTGGAATTCTAACATTCAGGGAGATATGACTCTAAATGCAAGAGAGATCAATTCGTTTGATAATAAAAACCCATCTGGATCACTAAGTCGAATGTGCCTCAGCTTCGTTAAACTATCATCTTTGCTCGATAGCAAGCCATTGCATTCATCAACTGTTAGAGCTCTCCTCTGCTCATCCAAGCAAACCACATGGCCACTTTTGATGTACGGTTCATAGGCCCTGCAAAGAGAATGTACAAGATGACCACCATAAGCTTTTCCAAAAGATTGTAAATCAAGGCCTGAGGAAGTTCTGAGAGAAAGCATCACAACATCCATAGCCATGTCCTTGATATCAACATCATTATCTCCATGGCAATCCACCAGTCCCTTCTCTAAGTTCTGTACATAACTGGTGTATTCCTTCAATTTCCGCGGCCTGGAGAACCTCAAACTACCGAGATAACTAGCCGCCCCTAAACCAAAACCATAGAAAGGATTGTTTTTCCAATAGGTAGAGTTGTGCTTACACTCAAACCCGCTCTTGCAGTAACTACTGATCTCATAATGGCTATAACCTCCCTCAGCGAGTGCCTTTGAAGCCATTCTGTAGAATCCAGCTGAATCTGTATCAGAAGGCAATGGAAATTCCCCTGGCTTGTACCTACACATGCCTATGTTCAAATTTCACATATAGCAACAATCTAAAATATTCATATCCAACACACTGCTACTTACAGTATCCCAAATTTTGTGTCTTCTTCAACTTGCAAATCATATACTGAAACATGAGTTGGTTGTGCTTCAATAGTGAGGCGTAAGCTCTCTTCCCACATCTCAGCTGTCTGGTGAGGTAGAGAAGATATGAGATCCATACTCCAGTTTTGAAGCCCACAAGACTTAATGATCTCAATAGCCTCATAAACTTCATCAACTCCATGAGCCCTTCCACAAGCCTTGAGTAACTCTTCCTGAAACGCCTGAACACCCAAAGACACTCTGTTCACATCCAACTTCATCAAGCCCTCCATTTTCTTCGCATCAAAAGTGCCGGGGTCCATTTCAATAGAGATTTCAGCATTCTTAGCCATCCCAAATTTCGACCCCAGCACATCTAAGATAACTGAGACGAGCCTCGGCGGCACAAGAGAAGGGGTGCCGCCTCCAAAGAAGACGGTTTCGAGGGGCCGGTCCGTTTGGAATTCTGATTTTGTGGCATTAATTTCTCGACAAAGCAACTCCACGTAGTCCCGAATTCGAGGGTCGTCATCGGTTTGGGAGGAGGAAGATCCCAAAGCGACGATTGGGAAGTCACAGTAGTGGCAGCGCTTTCGACAAAAAGGGAGGTGGATGTAGGCTGAAGTAGGGGGAATGGTAGTGGGGGTTTTGGTTGAGGCATTTTCTCGAACACTTGGCGTGATACGTGCATAAATATTGGGCATGGTGCACAGAGATGCTACTTTACGCATATTGGGCTTGCTTGATAAGGTCGAGAAAATGGGAAGAAAGCTTGATTTTAGAACGACCTGCTGAATGTTCATGGCAACGAGGAGAGGGAAGAGCGGAAGAGAGAGCGCTGCGGAGGAAGACAGTCGTGGATATTTGAACCAACCGGGGGAATTTATAGCGAACAGAAGGATAAACACATGCTTTTATTTGGTTGAATTTAAAATTAGATCATTTATCCCTTTTCTTTTCTTTCGTTATCTATTTTTAAAATAAATCAAATTTTTTTTTTCTTTTTCTTTATAATCAATGTTTAGACATAATTTCATGAAATTGTTGTCTTACTAATTATTCATAAAACAATATTTCTATAAAAAAAAAAAAATAGATTATTTTATTCGAGAGAGAATTTAATGTAAAAAATGAAAGCCCAACCTTCTGAAGAAGAGCAATAAGGGAAAAGAGGTATACAATATTTAATTGACAATACACCATCATAACCCTCGAACAAACAAAGTATACTCACACTCTTTGTCACTCTCAATAAGAACGAGGCTCGACTCCTTTCTCTAGAGCCCTCAAACAAAGTACACTCTTTGTTCGACACTTTAGTCACTTTTGACTACACCTTCGAGACCTACAATTCTTTGTTCAACAATCAAGGATTTTATCATGGTTTTGCTTTGGGCTACCCAAAAGGCCTTAAGAGATAGTATTTCTCACTTATAAACCCATAATCTTCTACTAAATTAACCTACGTATGACTCATTCCCAATAATCCTCAACATATTATACTTAGAATGTGAAATGTAGAGTCATAGAGGAAGTCCAGATTCATTGCATTTCCACCCATTGTTCTTAATAGTTAGCTATAGTTATTGATACTTGCTTTGTTTGCCAATTTTTTAAATCTCAGCCAATCATTTCTCCCTTCAACAGCTCACTATTTGTCTCTAATTTTATCTATTTAATGAAAAGTATAGAATAAATTCTCTTTGCTATCACCAACGTGACAAAACCAGTCAAACGGCGGGGAATGGCTTCTGGTGCAGATTCCGGCGGGCGCAACCCGGCACTAGACCAGGATACCGATGTCCCTGAAAATCCAGCCTACGAGTTTGCAGAGTTCGGCGCTGGCTGCTTTTGGGGAGTCGAGCTCGCCTTCCAGCGCCTTGCAGGCGTGGTCAAAACCGAAGTTGGTTACTCTCAGGGCCACACCCCAGATCCAACTTACGAACAGGTCTGCTCCGGAACAACCAATCACGTGGAGGTTGTTCGGGTCGTGTTCGACCCGAAACTCTGCCCTTACACCAACCTCCTCTCCATCTTCTGGTCTCGCATCGATCCCACTTCCATCAACCGCCAAGTATGCAAAACTTCCACTTTCTATACACATCATTTGTTTCTGATATGATTCTGTTATCCCAAAAGGCTTCTGGTTTGCTGTTGTTTTGGTTATTAGGGGGAGGACGTGGGGGCGCAGTATCGATCTGGGATATATTACTTCAACGAAGCACAAGCTCGTTTAGCTCATGAATCAAAAGAAGCCAAGAAGTTGGAGCTACAAGACAAGGAAGTTGTAACAGAGATTGTTGCAGCCAAGAGGTTCTATAGGGCGGAAGAGTACCATCAGCAGTATCTTGAGAAGGGAGGAGGGCTAGGCCTGAAGCAGTCTGCTCAAAAGGGCTGCACTGATCCCATTAGATGCTATGGTTAAGACCACCCAAGATTTCATGCCCTTTCCTTTCTTGCTTTTGGCTTTGGTATCCATCATTGATCAAAATAACATGAAAACTTGTATGAAATACTACTCTTTTGGATTATGTCTTCTAAATAATACACATCAGAAGTTCATGAGACATAGCAGAGCTTCACTTTTGAGGGGATTAACAACAATGATTTGGTTCTATTAACAAGCAAGGTAGAAGGTAAAAAAACTATGAACATGTGAGAACAAACACCCATTTTTCAGAACTCAAGAATTAGTAGAATCCCCAGTACCTGTTTCCAATGTTTCCTGCACTTTCTTCTCTGTATACCACCACCCCTTCTTTTTTATCAGGGAATCGCCCTTCCCCTTCACCAATGCAATCTGTAGCTCTACCCGGCACGGATTCTATCCAACCAATCGACGCTCTTTCGAGCTTTTTCAAACTGTTGGTCGATGCTTCTCCTCGGTTTCTCATAGTATTCCACACTTCTCCTTGATCTCTCTACTTGGTCAAGTGAGATTCTTAGTTTCTCTAGCTTCTCAATGTTGGCAAACTTGAATCCTTGAGGTCTTGATTTATCTAGTCTCTCCACGCTTTTCCTCGGCTTCTCTCGCCTGTCTGTGCTCCTTCTCGAGACCTCGAAACAATCCGTGCTCCGTCTTGGGGCCTCCATTCGGTCTGTGCTTTTCCTTGAACTTTTCCTTTGTGAAGGTGATCTCTCGACTGTGGATACAAACTTCTTGAGATGCCTAATGTATTCAGGGAAGAGTTCAAGATCACAGTGGTTTCCCCCTTTGAGCCACAAGGGTTCATATTTCTCTTGACACAGCTCCCAGAGCTGTTTTCCGTGAGAGAAATCAACGACATCATCGGAAGTTCCCTAGAAACGAAAACATTAAGGAATCGCAGTCAGAATAAGATCGAACAGATCGGGTCAAAGCATAAAACACAATCTCTAACTTATTTGATAACGTGAGATCTTTAAGATCGAAGAACTTACATGAATTACCAGCACAGGGCACTTTACATAAGGTATTTTATCAATGTTCTGCAGATAATCAAAGGGAAAAACATCATGAATTCACTATATTAGATAAGAAAGATCATGTTATGACAAACAATATAGGACCTTATAGATGTCGAACCAATACGTGCGCTTCACTGGATACATGACTCTCAATCCTGACAATATAGGACTGTGCAGGACAACCGCTCGCAGTCGGGGCAAACGTGCAGCAAGGTCCAAAGTTGGGCCACTTCCAACAGATTGACCATAAAGGATTATGTCCTCTTGCTTAGCACCATACTTCTCCTCAAGACACTTGTACGCAGCCTCAATATCTGCATAAGTATTGTGCTCACTTGGCTGCAACAAGAATTATAAACACAAAACAAACATGAATGACAGAAGGAAGATTAACTTGTACTGAAATTTGAAGCGTGGAACCGATTATCTGCTTTTACCTTCCCCGTGGATTGCCCGTATCCAGAATAATCGTATCTGCACAAGTTTAAAGATGAAGTTTGGTTTAATCTTTGCAGTTAGTTGCTCTAGATTGTCCCATTGAGCAAAGATATAATGTTGCAGGGGAAACAAATCAATAGACAGCGAAAAACGTTTGCCTTTTTTTTTATGTCTACATAAAAAAAAAACCAAGTAAACAGACTCAGCTACCACACTCAATCCACTCTGGTCTTGAGCCCACAATGGTGCTGTAAACTCAGAGGCTTGTGGTTCATATTTCTCATTTCACTTTGTCAGGAAGATTGGGAACGAGTTTTCGAAGCTTTCGAGTTTAGTTTGGCTTTCGTACGATCGTGCGACACGGGATTTCGTATTAGCCCTTTTGTGGTAGAATAAAAGTACTATGTGTAACAGCTCAAGCCCACCGCTAATAGATGATAAGGAAGAAAGAAGGTGAACAAAACCCAGGAGAGTGATTATTCAAAGTCCACACCTACAGAACCATCTTCCAAATTTTAGATCTGTGATAGATCACCACTCTAACAAATCAACCAAACCAAGTCTACTTCAAAATCTCAAAAACAGAGCCTAATAACAACAATTAAAAGAAACCACTAAAATTCACCAAATACTATAGCCTTCAACCCAAGTATAAGCATCTAATTTCCAGCAAGCAGATCAAAATCCCAATTCTCAACTACCAGAGACAAGAAACCACAGATTGATCAAATGGGCAAGGTCAATTCGTCACTAATTCGCCACTAATTCGCCTAAAACATCAAATATAACAAACTCCTGAAACTCAGCCATTATAAGGAAATGCCCTCTAAATGCACGAATTGAAGAAGAACAAGGCAGAAATGGACATACCCAAGAAGATTAACGCGCAAATGGATACTAAGCTCAACGAAGAGCTCGTACATCTGACCAACATCAGCAGCATTACCATGTGAATAAAGAAGCGTAGAAGTAGCCATAGGGTATCGGATGTAAACCGCGACGATCTCGTTGCCTTTGCGGGTGGGGAGCTTCCAGACATCGACATTTTCACGGTGGGGAAAAGGGTCCAAGAGAAGAAGGCCAGTGGGTTGGTCTTTGACGAGCTTGTAAGAGGGCGGATTAGGAGGGAAGAAGGCGAGTTTAGCAGCCATGGACGAAGTAACCCCACCCATGAGCCTGTGAATTCTGTCAGTAAGATTGGGATTCAGAGGAAGGAATTTAGAACACAGAGAGCGGAAATTTACACATTCCCCTTGGGCGTTGAAGTTCCTTCGCTTTTGTTCAGCTTCCTTCTCCGCAAAGTATGTGTTAGAATGGGAGCAGAGAGAAGCAGGTGGGGGTGTGGGGGGAAGCCTTCGGGGCGCGAGAAAGTGAGAGCTCTATTCTTCTTCTTCACTTGTTTATTCAAGAGGAACCGATTCTGTCACCGCCAATGTCATGGAACCATCCGTGTTACCTTCTTTATGCCCACACATCTTCATATTATGTCTTTTTTTTTTTTTTTTTAATAATAATTTTTAGGGAATGAATTTGCATGGCAACATTTGCAAATATTTAAATAATTAGGGAAGTAGTGAAAATATATATATAAATGAGAGGCAGATGGAGTGATGTTGAAGGGAAGGATATATTAAATGTGACAGTTCAATAAATAAATAAATAAATATAAATATAAATAAATAATATTTAAAAAATTAAGTTTGAAAACGGCTTGACAGGCTGTCCCATTTCGTTGCTCGTGTCTCTATGATTTTGAACCCCGCCCCCTTCCGGCAAAGCCCACAGAAAGTGACCATTCTAATTCTTTTCCCTCCATTGCCTACTCAAATAATATTATTTTGTACGGTGAAAATCGACGGTAAAAATAATATTACCGAATGATTTGTAGGTAAATTTTATGTACTAAAACAAAATAAATAAATAAAATATTGTTTTTCTTTCTTATTTTAATGAACATTGAGTTGCTATTGATTGTACTTCTCTGACGTTATTTTTTTATTGCTGCCCAAACAGCACATCTCTCCTTCATGTTCACTGTAAAACCCTCAATAATTGATGTATATATAATTATTATTGAATCTCAACTATCGTATAAAAACTTCCCTAAAATTATATTTATTATATATAATAGGTAAATAAAGTTACAAAATTTAAAATGATATCTAATAAATTAATTCCGTTTTTTTTTTAAATAAATTTATATAATTTTTAAAATTTCTATGAGAGTCTGAGGTGGCATGTTTTGATAGGGTGGAAAAAGAAGAGAGAGAAAGAAGACTGTTCCACGTGCACTATAAACTCAGAAATTTTGCAGTAAAATGTTTCTTTAGGGAAGGACCACGGAAAACCGTTCTCCCAAATGACAGGCCACCACCAGGAGAAATTCTCCACTCACTAAATAATATAAATAAAATACAAATATATTTAACAATCAATTTTAATTTTTAAATTAAAAAATGTGTGATAATTTTAAAAATATTAAAACTAAATCAAAGAAACACAGACCCAGGTGGCCCAGCCACAGAAAGTGTCGCCCTGCCCTACACTACAACCCAGCCCCATTACAAATGGGCCTCACTCAATTTGGACTTATCGCCTNGAAGATTTTTTTTAGATCGGTGGTCCTGTATGGTCGAAAAGATTAAAATGGGGCATTTTGTAGAGAATAGTATGATGTTATTGGCAACTCCACTTGCATTGTATAGAAAGTGAGATGGGTTTGTGATGTTTTTGGTAGGTGACTAAACAACCACTTTGATCTCACATGCCATCCTTAAGAAGCTTGTGTCATGCTTTTAATCCTCTTATGACTTTCTTATACCAATCCCAGTTTTCAAGGCACATCATTCATTTCTCTTTGATGCCAACATAAAATAATCACCCTCCAAGAACATCCCTCCCTCCTACCACTCCCCCTCCCATTTCAAAGCTGAAATGGGTCAGCCTTTCCTTTTCTTTTCCCACGTCGTGTCACGTGTCACGCTCTCATATTGTCTATTTTATTCATAAGCTTCCGTCATTTTTCATATTTGATGTTTATCCTAATTAGTCAATATAAGACTACTCCTCTCCGTAATCTATAACAACGACTCTACAATGACAAAGTTTATATTATTCTTTGCTGATTGGTTGAGGGAGTTAAGAATCCACCAATCAGAAATGGGCTAGTGTGCCATAGCATTTGTCTCAATCAAGAGTGGTTGATCACATCACATGCTCCCACAATAATCATTTGACGCACCTTCATTGGTCTATGGGACACATGCCCTCCTATTGTCTCCCCCTTTTCGATATATTTAAACAAACCTAACTAAAAACATGACACGTTTCAATTATATAGTACATAATTTAATAATTTAATGTNAAAAAAAAAAAAAAAAAAAAAAAAAAAAAAAAAAAAAAAAAACCATTGTAGTTTATGTGATTTGATATTCCCCTCTTTTTATTCTACTTGCCCTACAAGACATTGCCTCCCTTTAACTTAAATAATGGCCAATCTCTACCTACTACATAGTTTCTAATGTATGAATAATTGATACTTGTTGGGCTACATTTGAAATTAGAGGTTTTAGGGTTTATAGGGACATAAAATATTTTACTACTTCAATTATTTGTATATAAATTAATGGCAAGTTCAATTATTTCAACGACCACATAAAATGAAAAATAATGAATGCTCACATTTTAGTGTTAAGAAAAAATAATAATATTGAAAAGTATTAATAGTAATGGTTTATTATTCATATATAGAAATTTACAACGAAAAAAAATATATAAATATAATATTAGAGTAATAATGAAACCGATATAACTATGCAATCAAGGTTACATTAATCGTAATTAGAAAAAAATAAGAAAAGCGTTTGGTATTAAGAGGATGTTTAATAATTTTATTTAGGTTTAAATTACTTAAATTATAACTTCTAATAAAATTTAAAATTATAGCATTGGTTAAGTTATTAGAATTATTTATACCTTAAAATTACGAAAATGTCCGATTTCCGTATCTTTGATGGGTCCTCCCACACCTGAATCAAATCCCGACCAATCAGGCATCTCTCCATCCAGTGACTCGGATTCCCAAGACAACCGAAACGGCATAAACTAATCGCATCAACCGCCATTAGGACACGTGGCAAATAAAGAATGTTAAAATTATTCTGCTGTCGCCACGTGTACCACACATCACACGTGCTCCCACGCTTTTATAACCTGAAAATCCCTCTACCGGATCTTCTCCATTACATACAGTCTCTCATTGATCTCCATGGTTTCTCAAACATGCACAATGCCATGTCATACGACGCCGTTTAAGCTTGTGACTCTCACAACCCCAAACACGAGTTGCCTGGCAGCTCACAACGGGCTCCTCTACTCCGGCTCCACCAACCAAATCGCCGTCTTCGATTTAACCAACTTTACCCAAATCGACACGCTTCGCACTAACGACGCTGCTTCGGGGTCCGTGAAGTCCATCGCTTTTGGGCGTTGGAAAATCTTCACGGCCCACCAGGACTGCAAGATCCGCGTGTGGAAGATCACCTGCTCGAAACGACGACACGGACACCGTCTTCTGGCCACTCTTCCCACCGTTAAGGACAAGCTCTACCGGTTTATTTCGCCGAGTAATTACGTTCATGTACGGCGCCACCACAAGCGGCTGTGGATTGAGCATTGGGATGCGGTTTCTTGGTTGGTGGTTAATGAGGGGTTTGTGTACTCTGTTTCCTGGGATCGGAGTTTTAAGGTTTGGAGTGCTTCCGACCTTAAGTGTTTGTCGTCGGTGAAAGCCCACGACGATGCAGTCAACGCGGTTGGTGTGGGTCAGAACGGCGTCGTTTACACTGGCTCTGCCGATGGGATTATCGGAATTTGGGAGATCAGGGAGGGGAAGAAAAAGAAGCATAGGTTGGTCAGGACTTTGGACAAGCATAAATCTACAGTAAGATTAAAATAACCCCTAAATTTTGTCAAGGATTATAGGAAATTTTGAGAAGCCGAGATTAAAGTTATTAGAGTTTATGTTCAAAGTGGATAATATTATTCATTCGTGATTCGTAACAAATTTAATGGTTGTATTGAAACAGATAAATGCGATCGCATTGAACGAGGGAGGGACGGTGATGTTTTCGGGGAGCAGTGACCGTTCGATAATGGTGTGGAAGAAAGATGAGGCGGGGAAGCAGATTGGGTTTGTGGAGGCTTTATGGGGTCATGAAGGGGCTGTATTGTGCTTGTATAGTGTCCGAGATTTGTTAGTCAGTGGGTCTGAGGATCGGACCGTCAGGATTTGGAGAGGTGACGTCACAAATGGCTATCAATGTACGGCTGTGATGGAAGGACACAGATCGCCGGTGAAGTCGTTGGTGGTGGTCGGAGCCGGTGAACGGTGTTTGATGATCTGTAGTGCCAGTTTGGACGGAGAAATACGAGTTTGGAGTTTGAGGCTTTGATTTATTCCATTTCAATTCCCAAAGTTATCCCTTGTAAATTAAAAGTTCTTTCAAATAAATAAAAAATAAATATTTAATTATATAAACAATTTCAAAAATTAAACTGCGCACGTGACAAGAGAAGTGATTTGGTGCAGGCCTCAATATGGGCCCTACTTTAAGCCCAAATAAATGGCATAAAAGACAAGCCCAAATAAATAGAATAAATGACATAAAAGTCGTTAGCCCAAATAAATGCATATAAATACTAAAACGAGCGGCAACTGGAAGAGGGAAAGCAGATCAAAACGTTTTGGTGCGGAATAAGTTGTAATTTTAAAGTTGCTTCTTGCATACTCGCTCTCGCAGTCGCTAGTCTCGCTCGCCATGGAAGAGAGCACATTCGATCCTGTAATCTTTCATCTTCGAGTTTGATCGTTTTCATTGAAGTTTTATTCGTCGATTGTTTGTTCTCTTCAATGTCTGCTACGTGTATGCTTTCCATTCAACTAGGTGTTTGTTTGTATATAATTGACAGGATCTGATTCACGCCATCTTCAAGCTTGAGTGGAGCAGAAGATCACTTGGTTGGACTTCGGATCGCTCTCTCCTTCCGTCTAGTTTTTATTTTCTTTCAATTTTTAGTTATCTTTGTTTCCTCTTCTTTCTGATAATTTCTTCATTTTCCGTTTTGGTGCTCGCATTTCTTCAGAGCGCGAGAAAAACGAGAGCTCGGATGCTATGGATTGTGAGGTGATTTCCTTTCCCGGAGTTTATTGTGAAAATTTCTGTTTAACCGCTATTATTTTCTTCCGTGAAAATGTTTGTCGTCGTTTTGGTTTTCGATGTACTGGTACATAGGTAAATCTTAGAATGCTCTTGTTAGTTCTTGAAGTTCACACGATTCTACCAATTTTGTGTACATTTCAACTACCGAACATATGCACAAGGCAGAAGTATATATGAAAGTTGATATGTAGTCTAATGGATTTAACAACAAATCAGTGATTATCTATCTTGTTGCGAACTTGGAGTAAGGTTCTTTCTCGATTAGACCAGTGGAGTTGATCTTTAGCTCACATATGTTCTTCAGGTTGACGCTGGAACATCAAAGAAGAGCAGGCCGATGTCAGGTGTCATTAGTTTTTACGTCAACAACTTGTTTTTCATTTCTAAGTCGTAGTTTCTATTATGCGAGTCTTTTTTCCATCAAGCTCGTGTTCTTTGAATGGTTGCCGTCTACCGGAAGATGCAGAAACCATTTCTAACCTCGCTATTCCCATGCAGCCAATGCTAATGCACTTAAATTGAGCTCTAAACTTCTACAAATCTTTGTGTCAGGTACCTAAAGTCAGAGGCTAATTTGGTTTATAAAAAATTTCTTCTTCTTTTAGGTTAACTTTTTTTATTTATGCAGAGGCCGTACAGCGTGCTGCAACAATTGCTGAAGCAGAAGGTATTAGCAGAATTGAAGCCACTCATTTGGAGAGGATTCTTCCGCAGTTACTACTGGACTTTTGAGGTAGCATTCCGTTTCATACGTTTCAATGTTTTGCTCTTGAAGATTAAGTTCTTGATTTATTGAGTGATTATTGGGGCTGTATCAGTCGTTAATGCCTAAGTTTGCTAATATGAGAGAGATCTCATAAATAGAATGGGATTGGGGGTAGATATTGGTATATGTTTCAAGTAGTTTGTAATTGGGAGGGTAGGAGAGAGTTTTCTCGTTTTGTAGTCTTCTTCTGATCCCAATACAAACATCAATCTGGTTCATCAGTCCAATTCTAACTTGGTGCTCCCACTCCATAGTCTATAGAAGTAGGTTTCAGAATGCACAGCTGGTGTGGTGAATAAATTTCTCAATGAAAGAACTTCCTATCCATTAAAAATTCCTCTTGCTGGTTTGTTTGGTTTTTGTAAGAGATTCCTCTAAGGTCGGCTAAGAGATGTCTTTTCCAGGAGGATCAAGCAGCCAATAAAAGAATTTGTATGAACAAGGTCTGTCTGATTCTTGTTCTTCCACTATCAAATAATTTATCATCATTAGTAAGTAATTCTTGTGATCCTATTTTTCGTAAAGCCTGAATAAAAGATTGAAAAGCAGAAAAATATAAAGGAAGAAAATAAAATTCCTTGATTAAAATTGTTGAGTCCCCGTCCAGAGATCTTTTGAGGGCAGAAAAGTAAAAGCCAACAGAACGTGAATGATAGATATGGGTTTATGGTAGTAGAAAACGATCATTAAAATGCAAGCCAGGGTTCGTATTGTTAGGATGCCGGTGGGTTCATGATACCTTATGAATGTTTATTAACTAAAAATAATTACGTTCTATTCTTTGATACGTAATATTGAAGTACTGAGAAGGACAAGTGTCTTAGTTGCAATCTGGACTGTAGCAGTACACAGTTGCTCCTCTTCCTGTTTCTGTGTGTCCTCTTAGGGTGTTCCTCATCTTTCTTAGACCTTGCTATTTCATTTTCAAAATTTACGTTTAGGTTTTGCCTTGGAATACGCAAGCAGATGATCAAAGTGCACAAATATATAAACATTTAGATATTTGATTGACAACGCACATTTTTGGAAGCAGAAATTATACAGATACAATCTTTTACAAGCATTATTATTTTAGACGTTTAGAGAGGAAGTTTCAGGTACGTCGTGCTTGATCTGTGACAGCATGCATCTGACATCCTTACTGTTAGGCCTCTCTTTTGGATTATCCATAGTGCAAAAGCAGGCAATTTTGAGGGCCAAGAGCATTTGCTCCTCCCAGCCATTTCCCAGGAGCTTCGGATCAATGGCTCTCCTAGGATTATCCGAAGTCATCACATTCTTCATCCACTTAACCAAACTCATCTCATCCGTGTCCTGGAAAAACTCATCAGATGGAAGTTTCCCGATCACCAAGACACCAAGCAGAACCCCAAAGCCGTATATATCGCACTTATCAGTGAACTTCAAGGTCTGATGATACTCTGGTGCGATGTATCCTACGGTACCTGCAACATTTGAAGCTGTCATGTGAGTTTGGGCATCTGGCATTGCTTTTGCCAGCCCAAAATCAGCAATTCGAGCTTCCATGTCGTCATCAAGCAAAACATTTGCAGGCTTCAGATCCCTGTGAATAATACGCGGGGTATGGTTCATGTGAAGATACTCCAGCCCAGATGCCACTCCGAGAGCGATGTTATGCCGAGTAAGCCAATCTAGTTCTTTCACTCCTCCCGAAACCTGATTCAATATATCTTGCAAGCTGCCATTCTTCATCAACTCGTACACAAGGTAATGGCAATCAGGACGGGGGACATGGGCCACAAGAGGAAGAAGATTCCGATGCCGGATTTCACCCACAGTTCTGATCTCTGACTTGATCTGACGCATTTTCTTGCTCATAAACCTGCTATCCTCGTCAGCTAACTCGGCCGCGTCCTTTGGGGGCTGAGTTATCTTCTTAATCGCAAACATTTTTCCGCTTTTTTCTGGTAATTCCGCCTTGTAAACTTCTCCACATCCACCTTTTCCAATCAGTTCGAGCGATGCTAGTGCATCGTCTTTCTCTAGAAAAGCCAGATCCTCTCGTTTTATCAGCTTAGGTGCAAATATTGAGGGTCCCGAATTCTTGCTTCCACCTTTTATAACTGCTATGACGAGTTTAACCATTAGTGAAAAGATAAACCCTGACAAACTTCCAGCAATTGCTCCAGCGAGGAACCCAAGAATCCAAGCAAGTACTATCTTTCCTTTATTCTTCCGGTTCCTATGAGGAGGTGAGGCCGCAGGAGATGGAGCTTGAGCACTCGAAGTTGGCGCTGTGGCGGCGGCACTGTGATTGCCTTTCGTACTGGACTTCTCAGCTAATAACTTATAACGCTTGGGAACTTCGGTAGTTGAGTAGAACTCAACGCCTTTCACGATGGGGTATGAACTTTCGAGAAGGGGGTTTCCAGAGAAGTTGAAGACTCGAAGATTGCGAAAAGAACGAATTGAAGCTGGGATTCGCCCCGTGAAGTAATTGTTGGCTATGGAGAGACTTTCCAAATGGGGAAAATACTTCAAGAAATCCAAACTCCCCGAGAACTTATTGGACGAAAAATCGATGACCCGAAGGCGAGTCAACGAGGACAATCCGGACGGAACTTTTCCAGAAAAGTGGTTGTTTTGGAGATCGAGAACTTCCAATTTTCGGCAGTCGACGATTTGGGCAGGCACTTGGTCAACGAGGTGATTATTAGAAATCGTAAGCTCTTTCAACTCCGATAGCCGGCCGATAGCCGGAGGAAGAGAACCAGCAAGATCTTTGGACTTGAAAATGAGCCTGGTGACCCTCAAAACGTAAGTGCCGTTGCTGGAGAGCCGTCTCTCGCAGAATACACCGGCGTTGTCGCATGGGTAGGGGGAGAGTTGACCGTCAATACCCAAGTTATTCTTGATGATAGAAAAGGCTCTGAGATCTGAAGGATCAATGTTCAGTCGGGCATGGACATGGAAAAGGACGGAGAGAAAAACTAAGAATGGAAGGAGTTTGGAGGAAGGTAAAGCCATTTTCCGGCTGCGAGCGAAGGGAGTTTGCCGGCAAGCAAAAGAATTGGCAGTAGAGTTAGACTTGGTCTTCTTCTTTATAGGCGTGTCTCCAACGAAAAACGGGATCACAATTGGATGGCTGGAGCCCACTTTCATTTTGGTAATCTTTTAATTTTTATTTACTTTTCAAAGTATCTAATTGTTTAATACGTTAAAGTCAAAATCTCACATGATTTTTTTAAAAAAATAAAATTCACAAAAAATCGTTGTTAGAAATTAAAATCTTCAATTTTAGGGAGAAGAATATTACGAAGACCATCCCATCACTCGTTCTCATCAATAGACTTGAAGTGGAACAAGTCTTAAGCCTTGCAGCCTAAGCTTGGCTCAAAATTAATTTCTCAAAATTAAACTTTGATTGAGTCATATTTGAATTGATTCATTATGTTTTTAGTTAATATAAAATTTTAAAAGTGATAAAAACTAATTAAAAATAATAATAAAAAAATACAAAATAACACTATAAATCAATAATGTTGTCAAACAAATAATAATAATAATAATACAAAAATTTTAAAANGTATTTTAACCATTTATATGTGTAAGACACTTAAACTTGAGCGTTTCCTTACAGATTCGTCGAAAAACATCGAACGAAACAAAGGTTTTTCACATAGTCATTCGGGTGCCTCCACGAGGGTCTTTTCGTAGGTGTGGAGGTTGTGAAGTCTTTTCGACACTTGTAAATGTTTTTTTTCTTCTTCTGTTTTTGTTCAAAACTTAACTTGATTATTTAAACTACTCCAGAAAACGGATAAGTGGAATTAGTATTTATAAGCTTAATTTGAATCGGTGTGTTTTATGTTATTTTTCCTTTTTGGTTTTTAAAACTTCTAATGTTTTGTNCAAGTTAGTACGAGCTTAATTTAAATTGAGTCTTATTTTAGCATTGGGCTTCAAAACATATTATTATTATTTGTTTGCGAAGACTTTCAATTCTTGGTTACTATTTAGACGAGGAAAAAAACCTTGAAACTCCAACAACAACCAAGGCAGCCAGGAATGCAATTTTTCCCCAAATAGATTTTGACCACTGACGATAACTCAACAAAATTTTATTACTAATTTTATTTTATAAATTTAAAATTCTATCTTATACATTTGTGAATTTTAAAAAATCTTTAAATTTTATATTTTTAAAATTTTATAGATTAAATATTAGATACTACATTTATATTTTGACATGAAAAATACTTTGAAACTTCTTTGGAATCTTCAATACGCGTTTAAGTCTTTGTTTTCATTCAAGTAAACGGACAAGGGCACCAAGTCTTGTAGCTATTATCAGCCGTTGGATCCATGCTTTAATGCTTAGAAATGGACCTAGTCCACGGACCCCACACCACACAAATGGTGTCCTTTTATGTCCCTCTATTATTGTTTCTCCTCACACAAAAAATCAATTTTAACCTATTAAATTCATTTTAACTCTATTTTTTCTTTGTTTTATTTTGTTTAAAATAAATTATTTACTAGAGTTTTATCATCAACTTTAATTTTTAAATCATAAAAACTAAATTCTTTCTTGGAATACGAGTCAGCTATAACTTTGATGAAATTGAAATTGTATGACAATTTATTTAGAAACTATAATTGAGAATTGTTGGATGATAAAAGTCACACATCGGCTGATTTAGTGGAGGAACATAAGTCTATAATCAAAGAATACTCCCTCTATTGGTCAGAGGCCTTTTGGAGAAAACCATGAAATTTTATACTTAAAATGGAGATTTTTGATTCATCCTATCAGTATTTTTGTTTAATTTCTAAATTGAAAGAATTAATAATACAATTAACTTATATTTTAATAAAAATATTATGTTTTAAAAATTTGAGCGAGATGGTGATTGAGAGGACAACTTAGTAATTTCAATACACATAATAAATAAATATGAAAGAAGACCCTTTTGTCCCATAAAACGAATTAATTAAATACGAGTAGTACGATAGTGGCTTTGTGGAATAAAAAACACAATATTTTAATTAATTGGACTGCTCTCAATTTCAAATTCACATTATAAGAGCTTGGAATAAAATTAGATTAACTACCATTAAAGTCCTTTAAAAGTTTGAAACTATAATGCCCCATTTCAAATAAAGTAACAATTTACTAACAAAAAAATTAAAATTAAACCACGTGATCGTATTTGAATTTTACTTTTCGTTTTAGACTACAAAATATTTCATGTCAAACATATTTTTTATTTTAATGGTAGTTTTAAAATATCAATAATATTATGATATTATGTGATGTCCCATATTGGTTGGGGAAGAGAACAAACCACCATTTATAAGGATGTGGAAATCTTTTACTAGTAGACGCGTTTTAAAGCGTTAAGGGAAGCCCGAAAAGAAAATAAAATATCTGCTAGCCATGGATCTGGGTCCTTACACATTAAAAATAGTAAAGAGTAGAGTATACTTAGAGATCTTTATAAGGTGCGACCAAAATGGAAAACAAAAATTAGAAGAGATTTTTCAATTTTTATATAATAGAGTTTTTTTATGAACTTTAAAATTTTTGATCTATTTAAAAAATGTATAATATCATAATAAAATTGATAATATTATGTAAATAAAAATATAATAGGAGATTTCAAATATAATTTCTAAAAATTCAAATTCAATATTATATTAAAAGTAGTGAAGCCGGGGAGGCGTGGATTTGCACGGGTCAGGATGGGAATTTTTGATTTTCCGTTTGGTCTCACACGTGTGAAAAAAAAAATACTAAGGCGGTGTGGAATTTTTGCTGACAGCTGTCTATGTATTTAATTATTTTATTCTGATGGATTAATTGGGAAAGAAGGAGAAAATGAATTTAACTCAAATATCCCCGTCACTCCGCTATTGTGCGCCTTCTATTGGACTGTACTTCAACACCCCCTCATCTCTCCGCCGCCACCGCCACCGCCACCGCCGTCTCCGTCTTCCCACCGCCCTACCACCGACCACTTCTTCTGTTCCGAAAACCACCACCACTATCATCTCCTTCTTACCTCGATTTCTAAACCCTCATTTCGTCACGGGAAATTGTCTTCTTTCCAGGATGGAGGTACTCTCTCCCTCTCTCTCTATCTACCGCTAATTCCCACCGATTTTCGTTATTTGAAATTGGAGATACATGGATTTCCCCAAAATGGATGAATTGCCCCCCCATCCATTTCTGACGCTGAAGGTATATCGTGTTTGTTTGTATGTGCATCCACGACCCCCAACTTCTGGTATTTTTGTATTCGATTTTAGGAGGAAGAAGCTGTGTAAAAATTTGTTCGTCTTTCTCTCTTATCTGGATTTTGGATAATTCGAAATTGTTCCATAGAGAAGCATCCCTTTGAAACTTCTTGAATCTTCATTTTAATCATTCAATGTATTTTTTTTTTCAATACATGTAGTTTCAGGGGATTTTAATTCGAGTGGTATGTGTAGTGTATTCTATTCTGGTATATTTTCCTTGGGATGTGCAATCTTTTCATTATGATATCCGACGGCATACATGTCCGGGTGTATTGGACGGACAGGTTTCGTCCCTAAACGGCCCGGCTTCTGAGGCTGTGGAGATTGATAAGGTAATTGCATTAACGATAGTGAGCTAAGGGTCGCATTGAAGATGAATAGCTTTATGAATTAATGAGATAGACTTAGGAATTCCTTTGTGAATTGTTTATTATTTTGGTGTTTCTATTAAGGGGAAGTATTTTTCGTTTTCAATTCTTTATAAGGGGTTGAATGTTTGATCGTAGTATCTCATTGCAGAGATTCTGGAGTGGAAGTGGCATAGGTACAAACAAAGAAATGGTGGAGAATCTCCAGAACTATGGAGTGGTTAGGTCAAAGAAGGTTTCTGAAGTAATGGAGAGTGTAGATAGGGCCTTCTTCGTACCGGATGGTGTTCCACCTTATGTTGATACTCCCGTGCCGATAGGTTACAATGCCACTATATCTGCACCTCACATGCATGCTACTTGCCTTCAGTTGTTGGAGAAACACTTGCAGCCTGGAATGCGAGCTTTGGACGTTGGCTCAGGTTCTCCATCTTACTGACATCTTCTACATACTGAAAATTGAATTCGTGGTTTTATCGTAACTGTTGAGTTTTAAAGGATGCCCAACTATGTTCGAGTTCTGAGCAACTTAAGACATTTTGGCTCAGGACTTATAATTAGAAAATATATATTGTGAGATCGCACCACGTAGGTTGGGGAGGAGAACAAAACCTTGAGAGACACATTTTAAAAACCTTTAGAGAAAACCTAAAGACGACAATATCAGTTTGGACATTGTTGACGATTGTTGGGAGGGAGTCCTACATTGGCTAGTTTAGGGAATGATCATGGGTTTCTAAGTAAGGAATACATCCCCATTGGTACGAGGCCTTTTGGGGAAGCCCAAAGCAAAACCACGAGACGATATCATACAATTGTGAAGATTCGTGATTCCTAAAAGACATTGCCTCACGGATTTGATGTATTATCCATCTTTACTTCCACTTCTTGAGTGCTCCCCGCCAAAAGAAAAGAAAAACATCTAAATTGTAGAAGAATTATTGTGGTTTGTCCTACAAGGGTAGAGTGTTGTCTTGACATACACTACCCAATTGAAAATGCTATCTGGTTAGTGAAGGTTGTGGGTATTCATTCTTCAAGATTCGATTTTTCCAACTACTTGGTTTCCAGATAGGGCTAAAATGGTAGCGAGCTCAAAAGGGCAAACAGACAAGAAGATACAATTTTATTACCCTTCATGTTTGAAATTGGATTTTCAACTCCAAAATATCAATTCCTCGACCCCTACCCGTTCCTTTATGTTTGAAATTGGTGACCTTGGCAGGAACGGGATACTTGACTGCATGCTTTGCATTAATGGTTGGACCCGAAGGTCGTGCCGTTGGTGTGGAACATATTCCTGAGTTGGTTGCTTCCTCAATCAAGAATATTGAAAAAAGTGCTGCTGCTCCTTTACTGAAAGAAGGCTCCCTCTCTGTACATGTTGGTGGTACGTTCGTCTTTTTTTCCATTTCGTAGAGCCATAAATGTTCTTTTAATCTAGAATAGGAACTCTTTTCCTTAGTTTAGTTGATCCGTCAAGTGATATTCTTGCACCCATTTTATTTTTGAACTGGTGGAATGATATATTCTTGAGAGTAATGGTAGTTTCAAGATACTTTGAGTGAAACGCTTTCCCGACAAGACTTCGGTTCGTTATTGTTATTGGATGTTGTAGATGGCAGGCAGGGTTGGGCAGAGTGTGCACCATACGACGCCATTCATGTTGGGGCAGCTGCTGCTGAAATTCCTCCGGCTCTCATTGACCAGTTAAAACCAGGCGGGAGAATGGTGATTCCAGTTGGGAACATATTCCAGGATTTAAAGGTTGTGGACAAAGATACCGATGGCTCTATTAACATCCACGACGAGACTTCTGTTCGTTATGTGCCTCTTACCAGTCGAGAAGCTCAGTTAGGTGACAACTGATCTGGTTTGGGCATAGCTTTTATCAAGAATGCTGTATAGGAACTTTTTGAAACCGTTTGTTGAGCTATATCATCCTTGTAAATTTAATCCTCAATGTCGATATTTGGTACAAAATAAGAATAAGTGTGTTTGACACATTTATCATTACGAAATTTCAACAACCCTTTGGCCATGTTCTCGAGGGGGTTCATGTTTCAATGGATTTTGGGTCTCTATTAATCGAGATGGATCGTTTATTCCTGGATGATTTGTTCGTCTCCTTCAGTGACTAATATCAAATTTTGATAACTTCAGTGAACGATGAATCGAGAGCAGGGTGGAAGGATAAAAAAAAGGTACAACACTTTTGAAACAAGTAACTCCCATCATCCAGAATAAGAACAGACTTGAAATTGTGAAAGCATAAAGGACAACAAATTGCACTTTTACAAGGTGGCTAAACAATGGCACTACAAAACTCACCTATACTTTCGGAAGAAAAGATGAAGAAAAGCGAAACACAGAACAAACAAGAGAAAAAGGGCATTGGGTTTCATCATATCATGGTTCAGTTCAGAAATTGCGCCTTGGTTTTTCCTCTGCGACATTCACTCTGATTGCCCTTCCATCTACGCTCTGCACATTTCAAATTCCAGAATGTTTTGTTAGCAGTTGACAAGATTCAAGTAACTGGGTGTTATCAAGTTCGGATTCTAAAACAATTTTGCTGTAAAGAAACTGCAATTTTCATACCTGCCCATCCAGAGCAGCAATGGCATCATTCATTCCAGTTTCGTCGGCCATGGTCACGAAGCCAAATCCACGAGAACGGCCACTGTCCCGGTCGTAAAGAACCCGAGCGTCTACTACTTTACCATGTTCACTGAAGACCTGCTCCAGGCGTGCACTGTCTACTTCCCATGCAAGATTACCAACATAGATTCTGAAAGCTGGTTGAAATGTTCGAGGTTGGCGTTCTGGCCTTGAACCTCTGGCGGCAGCCTTATTAACAACCAACGTCCTCCCCAAGAACTCCTATAAACCCACACAATCAATTAAAATTTTAAGAAGCAAGCAAAAATCAAGGGGCAGCTGAACCAAAGGAAAAATGAACCAATTGATATGTTTGAGATACTCTAGTAACAGCCCAGACAATAGGTTTACACAAGGACATGGCCTTCCTTTATAGGAACTTTAACCTCAAAACAAATCAATGGCAAATCCTGAGAACAAGATCAGCCTTAGCCAGGAAAGAGAGCAGTCAGAAGTAACTCCTAGACCCATACAGACCCTGACTAAGATTCATGAAAAACAGTTCATTTAAACTCTTCTGAATTTTCCATTGAAAAGTAGGAATGAAATATGGGTGAATCCTGTGTAGAAGAGAAAGTTAGATAAGGTTTGAATTTATGAAGAAATTGAAGATCAAAAGCTTACATAACGGTTGAAGGTATCCACAGCTTTCTCAGCTTCTTCAACACTACTCATTGTCACAAAACCGAAACCACGACTCCGATCTGATTGTCGGTCGTAAATAACCTACAGTCCTCAAAAGCAGCAGATTAAGAGCTTAAACCCTAAATCCATAAACAAAAAAAACATTCAATTCACCAAACTCTGGAATCTCACCTCAGCAATCTCGACAGTTCCAGCCTTCTCAAACAGCATTGCAAGCTTTTGACTATCAACGTCATATGACAAATTCCCAACATACAATTTAGCGTCTTCATTTGGCTCCTCCAAAGGGCCTTCTTCCTCGTCTCCCAGCTCCAAAACTCCTCCTCCTTCACCCTCACTTCCTCCATCATCTTCGCCTTCACCTTCACCTTCCCAATCAGAAATACGAGACTCATTCTCACTGAGCTCTTGATTTTCCCAATGAGGGCCTTCTTCGCCATCCTCGTCGCCGCCGAGTTTTGGGTCAATGGTGATGGTATCGTCTTCTTGGCCCCACTCCGAAGACTGGGCTACAGAGGCAACTAGCGATGAGAGATGTGTCTTCTTCTTCGAGGAGGAAAAGAGCGAAGAACAATGAGAAGAGGAAAGATGGAAGGGGGCGGTGGTGAATTTGGAAGGGAAAGAGAGAAAAGAGTGCGGGGGTCTGCAGGTGAAGAGAGAAGGCAAAGAGAGAAGGCAAGAATCTGCCTTGGATAAGGGCTTCAAAATTGAAGTGGCTGAAGAAGAAGCCATTTCTGAATCTCAGGGAGAGGAGAGGAAGAGAACGAAGAAGAAGGGTTTTAGAGGAGAGGCCTAACACCCAGGAGCTAAGGATAAGGGTCAGTGAAGGAACAGAGAGAGAAGAGAGAAGAGAGAGAGAAATTAACGGACTGAAAACATAAAAAGGCCACATCCTGGGCTCTACACAACAAGGTCCAGTCAGATGAGTTTAGGCCCAAATTCTTATTTGGGCTCTACACAACAAGGTCCAGTAGGCCCAGCCCAAATTCTTATTTGGGCTCTACACAATAAGGTCCAATAGGCCCAGCCCAAATTCTTGTTTGGGCTCTACATAACAAGGTCAAGTAGGCCCACACAACAAGGTCCAATAGGCCCAGCCCAAATTCTTATTCGGGCTCGACATAACAAGGTCCAGTAGGCCCAAATTCTTCTTTGGGCTCTATACAACAAGGTCCGGTGGGCCCAAATTCTTCTTTGGGCTCTACACAACAAGGTCCATTGGGCCCAAATTCTTCTTTGGGCTCTACACAACAATGTCCAATAGGCCCAGCCCAAATTCTTATTTGGGCTTTACACAACAAGGTTCAGTGGGCCCAAATTCTTCTTTGGGCTCTACACAACAAGGTCCATTGGGCCCAAATTCTTCTTTGGGCTTTACACAACAAGGTCCAGTGGGCCCAAATTCTTCTTTGGGCTTTACACAACAAGGTCCAATGGGCCCAAATTCTTCTTTCGGCTCTACACAACAAGGTCCAGTGGGCCCAAATTCTTCTTTCGGCTCTACACACAAGGTCCAGTGGGCCCAAATTCTTCTTTGGGCTCAACACAAGGTCCAGTAGGCCCAAATTCTTTTTGGGCTCTACACAACAAGGTCCAGTCAGATGAGTTTAAGCCCAAATGAAACCAAACTTTTTATTAAATAGTGTGATTCTTTTACAAGATTTAGCCGAAATGAACGGCTGAGATTCATATTTCAAACAAAATATTCCTCATGCTCAACATTTCATCAATATACAAACTCTATCTCTCTTGAAATGGAACCATCTTCAAGTTTCACTCTTAATAGTCCACTTCCAGATTCATAGGTAAACTCCTCTTCTTTCAGGTCAACTGTGCATCGGCTTGGTTTCGTGCTCGAGTACGCTCCAAATCTGCCACAGAATCGTCCCCTCATTTTGATGGTGCATTGTGAAAGATCCATACTGTGACTTAGAGTTTCGATAACTCCTCCTGAATTATACATGTCGAGCGATCCTATTGGTGCGAAGTGAATATCGTTGCCGAAAACCTGATCATATAACCGTTTAGATCAATAACTAGTTTCGAAGTGATGATGACATTCATAACTTATATATATATATATATATATATATATATATATATCTTTACTGACCCTGATTGGAGCAATGGTGTATATCTCACACTCTAAAGTTCTCAATCCAACCTCAACACTTTCTTTCCGTTTCAATTTAGAAAGAGATCCTACAAACGTTAGTTCAAACTTTTTCAGCTAAAAGTGTCTGATCATCAGAGATAAATGGGCAAAAAAGGAGTGGAAATCAAACCTGAGTTGAACGCATAAACTGCACAATCTCCATCCCAGTTTTCACCTGCAACATCTTCAAGAAATTCTACATCATTTGGTCGGACACTACCTGTGATTGTTAAATTTGTAGACTTTGAGGTATCTTCATTCTGAGCTACTTTCATCAATGGCCACTGTCCTGCGCCTTGGCAGTTAAACACGCCTACGATCCCGGTTAACTTGTTCAAGTTCCATATTTTCAATATACTGCAGGGAAGGCAATGCCACAAAAGGTTCAGCGGTTCAAAGTTCCGTGCATTGGTTCTAATGAGACTGGTAACAAACATTTCTTCCATACCTTTTTCCATCCATCACAGGGTCCCGAAATAAGCAGTCTCGAGTAGGGCGACCTGCATGTCTTGCCCGTAGGACTGATCCATCAGGTAATACTAGCTTCCTGAGTATCTTGAAATCATGGTTCCCGGGCTTGTCGCTGTTTTGATGTTAGTTCGAGTTAGCAATGATTTCAAAGAGCTTAGCTAATACAAATTAGAAACATGTCATAAGCAAGTGTACTACCTAACATATACAGCACAGCCACCCAACGCTCTTGCTGCACCATGGAACTCAGCTGTTTCATGTTTGCTCTATAAATTTTTGAAAAAACGCAATGTTTTAGATTTCGTGATCTTAAGTGCCTCCAACGATGCAGTTTTTAACTGAAAAACTTACATGAAACATGTCCCAATCTGGCACAACAATCTCCCCTAATAGAAGGCTATTAAAAGCCACAGCAGCAACATGTAAAGTTTGAAACGTTGGCTCTCTAGGCATGAAGTCCTCTGACACTCTAGCAACTGCACTCTTCTTTGAACTAACAGAAGAAACTAACAAATAAAACAAATGTACGTCGAAAAAGTGCGTGCTTGTCTGAGGCATTTAGGAGTAAACAAATCGACAAACCTGTATATCGAGTCGGAGTTATGACTCATGCAACAAATCAGATTAGTTTCTTTGAAGTTTCTTACAACTGATTGTTCTAACGCTTCTTGATACTGTCTAGTGATTGATACACGTCCACCGTGTCCTGTACCTAAGGTCTCCATTATGTTTTGGACATCCACCTTGACCCCGTCAATGCCAATGCTCGCTAGATAGCCATGGAGATCATTGTAGAAGTCGTAAATCTTCTCGGGGTCGATAACTCCAAGTCCATATTTCTCCAAGATATCCACGACAACGTCTGTAAGATTGCTAACGTTCCCTGGTGACTGAATGGGATACTCGATCTTAGGATTGTACTTCTTCATTGATTCAGAAGACGGGAGCACGCCTCCCCAGTAACCAGCTAAAGCATGCCATACATAGACATATCTACAATGTTATAAAGCAAATACTGCAAATATCAATAATACCATCCTCAACAAAATTTTGGATACCAAAAATGAATGAAGAGAGTTAATCATGATTGTAAGTGAACTCACTTGAGCCCATATTGTTCTTTAATGCTATGAACAAGCTCCTGTAGAGAATCATCTGAACCAGAACCCCTGAACTTTTTGTTCTCTTTGATGTCCGATAGTCTCGTGGCAAACCTACAGTTCGAGAAGTAAAATTTGTACTAAGAGAGTGATTCCGAGACCAAAAATTTTGATTAACAAGAGATTACTAAGTTTCAGCAGAAAGGTCCATGCTTACTGTATCCATTCGATATCCGGTTCACCTTCTTTGCGATATTCATTTACGGTCTCTTGCCATCCATCGTCAATAATTAGAAATTTCGGGGAAATACCTCCATCCGAAAAACTATAAACAAAAATGCAACTCATAAAATTCATCTAAAATGGATCGTGAAGAATGATTGTCATGTATAAAGTTTCTCGTCTTTTATTTTACCTCTGGAGACCTTCCTTTATCCCCTGTGGATTAACATCGGTGTAAAACGCATCCCAAGTGCACCAACCAAACAAGTCCAAATGCGAAGGAATCTATCAAAAGGAAAACAAGATACGACGTCTTAACACGAATTCCTGCAATAACGAAACAGCTAAGAACAATATGACATTGATCACCTTCTTGTTGTCGATGCAACTAAAAGTTCCTTTAACCTTTTCGAGTACCCTACACGACAAGTCGAGGTGAACTTAGAGGATTTTGTTCCCGTTGTTAACTTGTTTGAGAAATCACAAAAAAAGGAGAGAGGCATACTTCATAGAATTTGTAATGATCTCAAAAGGATTGTCTCCTGAGTTTATAAATACAGCTTCCAATGTTTTTGAAGTTTGAACATTAACATCCCCTAAAAGAAAACACCAAAATCAGATCCAATTCAAACATATCCAAAAGGAACACCTATGATTAAACAGAACTGACCACTCTCAGCACATAATTGAAGCTCATTTTGTGAGGTTCCTTGCAAAGTTGCACGGAATGATCCATCCAAGACAGGCAAAATCAGGATGTAATAAGACCTATCAGTGTCTTGATCAGCTGAACTTTCATCATTCAAAGCAGATTCTTCTGCCACTTTTAAAAGAAGCATTTGGGTTTCCACAGGCACTTCACTGCCTGACTTCCCAATTCTTGGTATCATCCACCACATTTTGAATCTGTATAGGCATAAAAACTCGTGCCTACTGCATTGAAACCCCCAAATCCCAAAAGGAAACGTTAACTTCTCATAGTATATGTAAGATTTAAATGCTGGTATAAGCATAGTTCTCTGTTTGTTCATCAGATATCACATCAAAAGCAAGAAGATCCATATGGGATCATAAAACTATGCCATCCGATCCATCCCAAGCAAAGGAAAAATGGTCAAACGAGGCCGCCACAACATGGCTCAGCTAATTTAGGGAATGATCGTAGGTTTATAAGTGAAGAATACTAAGCTAATTTAGGGAATGATCGTAGGTTTATAAGTGAAGAATACTAAGTCCATTAGTAAGAGGCCTTTTGAACAAGCCCAAAGGAGCTTGGAGCTTATTCTGAAAGTGTACAATAGTGTAAAATCTCCCCGAAAAGGCAAAGGGAAGATAAAATACTCACTCAAGAATTCCGACTGAAAACAGATGACGAGAGCTAGAGGTAGAAGCAGTGGCGCCGAGGAAAGCTGCCCGATGCGTCACTGGAGAGACAACAACATTGTCCGGTACGGCGGTCAGAACCACCTTGTCGCCGACGATGAGGCATCCATCTTTGATACTCGGCAAGGTCGTGATCGTCATATTCGAATTGAAACTCGAAAAACAACGAACCCTACCCCCAAACTTTGAGCGGGAAACAAATTGACGAAAGCTAAATGGAAGAAGATTTGATTGAAAAGCAAGGTTTGGACGAAATGGGTAGCGAAATCTGAAGAAATCGGTTGAAACCAGAAGCTGGAGAGGGGAGATTTTCAACGCGAAGGGTTTATACATTGAAAATCAAATACTGTGCGACCAATTTATATAGGCCTCATTAAATCTCTATTTCTTAAAGAGACCGAAACGGAAAGAAGGAAAGACAAGAAGAAGACGACCTGAATTGGTTGGTGGGAAACAATGGAAATTCTTTTAAAAATTGCATAAATCCTCTTTATTTCGCCCTCGATTCATCTCCATCTGAAACAGAAATGGATATGTTTCATGAAACATGATTGGCACCAAGTAATGATGGAAAGGAAGAAAAACAGCACCCAAATTAATTACAAGGAACAAAATAAGAAAATTGTATCAAAATTAAATTAAATTAAACGCCGGCTTGTTCTTAGAACATTCCATAAGTTTCACGTTCCACGATTTCTATAGTTGTTAATCCAAACGGACCATATAAATTATTTTAAAAGTTGACCTTTTATTTAATGTTCGTGTTTTCTCGAGCTTCCCGAATTTTAAAGTATTTTGTTCGTTTTTGGCTGACGTGGATATGTGTTGGCAGGTAGAGCGGAAATTTCGGTGAAGTGGAGCGTTGCTGTCTGAGTAGACCGAGATAAAATCTTACGTGGCTATGACGAGGATTGACGGAATTTTTTTATACACCAAAAAAAAAAAATTCATAAAATACAATAATACATCACAAAATGACGTGTCAAAATACTAAAATATGATCCAAATATGGAAGATTTAATAAATTTCTTGAAATAATGCAATAACTTTATTAAATGATTTTTATTGCACATACAATTTGGATCAAGTAAATATGATCCAAATATGGAAGATTTTTTTTTAATTCGTGGAGATATTGTCTTATTCACCTAAGAACTCGAAGTTGAGGAGAACTAAGTTACTTTGAAAGCTTCGTAGAATCAGGAATTGATGAATCTTATCCACCGAGAAACGCTGGGAATTCCGCCATTAACGACCGTCAGCAAGTAAAAACCGGCGGGTGCAACATTGGGCGACGGTGGAGCCTCCACAACGGTACTTATCCATTGGCCATTGCTGTCTATCTCCGTGTTCCTGTTCTTCAGTTTCAGCAACCTTTGATTCATCGAAATCGAGTGAGTCGTGAATGGCGGTGCGTAAGCGTTGAATTCCAGAACTCCGCTCCTTCTCCTCTCCAATTTGAATCGAACGGTGAATTGTTTGCCGTATTTGATGCCGTGATCACCTTGAGCATAGTGTATCGACACGTTCTTTGGCCTCTGACCGTCGTATTTTGGGTCAGTATAATCTGGATGATATGCTTGTAATCTGAGTTCGGTCGGGTAATGTACGTGCTCGAATGTGTAATTTCTATGGGGATTCCCGCCTGCAACTAAGATTCTTCCGTCGGTAAGAACAATCGCTGATGAGTGGTACATTCTTGCTATTTTGGTAGATTTCAGGACTGAGAATCTTCTGTTTGGTTTGTTTTTAGGGTTGTAGAGAAAGGGTCGAATGGAAGCGTTTCTTGCGTTGCCCCATCCTGCACTACCAGTTTTAGCGCCATTAATGATCAAGATATTGCCCGTTGGAAGGATCAGCATATCGTGCATGAGACGGGGTTCTGGCATTTGTTCCATTTTCCATTTGTTCGTGTTCCCAGTGATCACCATTCTTCCGCATGATTGCAGACCTTTCACGAACCGCCCACGTCCTGCTGCTCTATAAGCTCCGGTAGCAGAGCCCCCGCACACCATGACTTCGACCTTTCGAAACCTGTCTGCGTGATCCAATGGGAGGATCACCGACGAGCCAGTGCTGGGGTAATTCCGCGACCCCCGACCAGGTATTCGAGGAAATGTCTTGACCACTTTGTTTCGTCTATAATTGAAGAGAACAGAGTCTCTGTTGGCGAAAATGAACAAGTTCCCATCAGAGGAGAGATGAAGAAAGGGATAGAGATTGTTTCCTCCCTCCCGATCATCAAAAGTTCGATGCAAGAATGGTAGATCAAAGGCCTTCTCTTTCCCCATTTTTGGAACAAATTCATATGTGAAGGCCCTCCTACCACCCACCACGATTACCCGATCATGCTCGGGAAGGATTAGATTCGAAGCATACCAACGATCATTTGATAACAGTGAATGGGATTCACTCCAGTCACAATGACGGTCTTTACAAGGCCTGAATTTGCGGATCCTTCGAGACCCGCTACCATGCCCACCTGTTTGTAACAAAGTTCCATTGCTCAGGAAGGAACCAGAGGAGCACATTGCATCGGAAGATAGCCGCAGAGCTCTAACTTCATTCCTTGAAATGTCATACTCCACAGAATGGGCATAACAGTCGGGGTCTATATTGTCGGCATGGGCCGATGTACACCTTTCCCCCCCGAATCGTCGACGGAGTTTATATTGAGATGGGCCAGCACTGGTTTGATCAAATACAACAACAGTATTGTGGCGGGTTAAAGCCATGTGCATGGCCACTACGCCAGTGTTATTCAAAAGAAGCTCCCACCTTCCTCCTGTTTGCGTTGGTGGGGAAACTCCAACTACACAACTGAGTTGTATACATTGCAGCAGCAGCACGATGAGAACTGCAGAAAAATGGTTGTGATTGGCCATGTGGGTTGGTCTGAATATTGTTGGAAGAGGTGAAGTTGTTTATATAAGCTTCCCACCTAGTTGAGTGAGTAATGTTTGCGGAAAAGTTTGGTTCATTCAAGAAATACTGTGAGTTAGTTTGGCCCAAATTCAGGATATAGAAGCTGTCATGCATAAGAGAGCGTGAGGTTTGCCTGAAACTTAGTCAGCCTATTTCTGTAACGTACAGAAAGCAATGCAAGCGCCTCTTTCTGTGAGGGTGTTAGGTAGAGTTCAATGCAGCTGGTAATGAGAAATCAAGTCTCTTATGCCACTAAAGATATTGTAATTACATTCATACTAATGAAAAACTAGTTTGGTAAAGAATTCGAGGCGTATATTGCCCCTACGAGACTTAACGAGCATCATTTCTAGACATTTTATGGAATGACATGGAAACACATGAATGAAAATCAGTGGGACAAACTATCGATATTTACAAAATTATATCGTTCGACTTACCAAATCACCGACACCTTTTCGAGCCCAGTAAAGGAGTTGCAAAGACGACTCAAGCAAGAAGCTGGAGTTGATATTGGGAAATGAGAAAGAATTCAGCACAGAGGGTTTTAGCTAATAAAGCTTTATCTTAGTTTCAATAAAGCTGCGGCATATGGGGCACAACTGAAGATCCTGTCCACATTCACAGCATGTCTGCAGATAGTAAAAGTTTAGTGTTTCTTCCGGGTAATGTTTGAGTCAGGCATCAAAAGCTTCAATATGAAAGTTACCAATGCGATTACCTGATGTCCACAACCAAAAGCCATATCTTTTGCATTGGAGATGCAAATGGGACAAGCCTGCAACAGATGGTGTAAAAATCTTCATTTCCATTTTTCAATTTTCATACCCAATAGAATAGAAGCTCTACTTAGTCTTCATTGCTGAGATAATATGGATCTAAAAAGGGAAAAGAGGCATTTACATGGGCATCAGGAACCGAACTTAGAGGAGGTGCAGATCGGACAGGAGCAACTCCAGCAAATGAGCGTGGCATTGGGCGAGAACTGCTCGAGTTAGAGGTCTTTTGGAAACTAGGACCATAGCGAGGAGGGGGAAGAGGAAATCGGTCGATTTCCTTCCCTCTGCTGGCACTGGTGGAGTAGTGAAAGAGAATACTATTTAAGAAAAAAATCATGGAAGGAAATACACTACCATTTAACTGCAAAAATCTTAAGTATACTACTTCTGAATCCTGTTATTACCCCAAAATATCAAGCTCCAGTGTTGCTTTATACTGGGAGGGTATTTCCATGAGTGCTGCTAGAGCAAATTCCGTTTCCTTTCGAGCTCGATCCATATTTTTCAACATTATATTTGTGAAGTTTACAAACTGCAGAATTAGAAGTGCAAAATGGCATTTCTCAGATTTCAAGCTACGACAGAAGCAAGTCCAGTTTGAGAAACAAAACACTAAAACCCTCCTAAGAAGAGTAGTTACTTGGAAATTATCAAAGGCTCGAGCCGGGATATTGTCGTCAAATTCCCTCATCATGTCCCAAGGTCCATCCCCTACTCCGACCAGTATAATTGACAGGGGGTATGCACTGCAATTCAACATGAAGTTACAGAGCACGAATAATGCCATTTCTGTTCCATTATTGATAACTTAACCTACCTAGCTTTCACAATTGCTTCAATGGTTTTCTTTTCCTGTGGGCTAAACTGTCCACCCTCTGTATCAACACTTCTTGTAACCTGTCAAAGAGAATAAAGACTATCTTTCAACCACCATGAGAGAACTTGGCTTTAGTTAGTACTCGCCACAGACATCAGTCAGGCTGGAAACTCTATTTAAAGACTACATAAATTATGAATAGCTTACTGAACAAGCAGTGTATTGCTTGATAAATAAAACTGACTGATATCAGTTTAATCAGCCATGATTATGAATGAGAAGATTTCTACATCCTCCAAAAATTAGAATTTTTGACACATTCATTCATCAGTTGGAGAGGGGAATGAAGTATTCTTTATAAGGGTGTGGAAACATCTCCCTAGCAGACGAGTTTTAAAAACCTTGGGAGGAAGTCCAAAAGAAAAAGTTTAAAGAGGACAATATTTGCTAGCGGTGGGCTTGAGTTGTTAGATGCAACTTTTGTTTCTGTTGTTTAGGCTGAAATTAAATGGTTCCATATTTTCACTGCTGATTGTGAAACTAATATCATTTACATAACTACTAATTTCTTATGCATCTGGGAACAAACAGGAAGTTATGCTATAAACATGAGCTCTAAAACAATCAAAATTGAAGTCCAGTTGGAATGGAGCTGAAAGTACCTGACCATCAGCTATTATTACCAATACATGATATTGGCCACCACTTTGCTCTACGATTGTGATACCCATTTCGATAATAGGAGCAAATGATGTTGGTCCTGTCCCAGGAATGAAATCATGAAAGTATAGTAAGTAAAAGCTAACAATAGAAAGGAATAATAGCAAATGGTCAGACTGCAACCTGCAAGTCGAAGATGAGGCACAAGTTCCCTATATCTATCCAACACTTCTTCGAATCCAATACAAACTCGATCGTCTGGATAAAAGCTGAAAACCTCTTGGTCATGAGTCGATGCTGCCAACGTTTAGAGTCACATACTTCACTACTGTTTATTCAAACAAAAATGTGCGAAAAACAGATCAACTGCAAAAATCTTTAGAAGAAATACCATCTCCAAAACCAAAGCAAGGAATCAAATTATCTTCATCAAAGGAAGATAATGTTTTCCCAATAATTGCTATTGCTTGTTCATAGGGATTTTGCTCATCTCCAATGTGATGCAAACTTCTACGGTTAAATGATCTTGCTCCTATGTAAAGGGCATAGTTAGCATGTGCACATGCTATGCAAGAAAGAGATTAGAACGTTAAATGGCCAAAGCAAGGCTGAACCTGTCCACTCATTGCTCTTTGTGAAATCTATACCAACGATAAGATTCGAAGACTCGAGGCCTGCACGAGCCAATGCCTCGGTAACCTGTGAAGAGTATCAGAGTATAGAAATGAGTTTCATGCTGAAATATTTAGTGTCAATAAAGTTTTGCACTATGAATTGCAGCAGACCTGCTCAAGACTATTATAGTTATCATCTATCCTTGAATACTTCCTCTCCAGCCTCTTTCTTGTCTCAGGGGCCTGAGTTCCACCATAGCTTGGAGTTGGAGGTGCAAACTGATACTGTGGCCTTGGTTGATTATATGGCGACCCCGGATAATTGTAATTACTCCACTGCTGTGAGTTAGACCGACTAGACGAATGGCGTCTTGAACTTCCAGGCTTAGAACTTTTCCCACCCATCACTTTACAAGAACTCTGCAACATGAAGGTGATTGTAAGCATCATTCACTGGAAATTCTATGTGTTTTTATATATAGAGGAAGCTACGTTTCACAAAACAAGGCCCAAAACACAAAAGAGGTTTAACTATACAAATGAAATGAATGGTATGAGATCCCACATCGGTTGGGGAAGAGAACAAAACATTCTTTATAAGGGTGCGGAAACTTCTCTCTAGTAGACGCGTTTTAAAGCCTTGAGGGGAAGCTCGAAAGGAAAAGTCAAAAGAAGACAATATATGCTGGCGGTGGGCTTTGACAGTTACAAATGGTAGCAGAGCCAGACACTAGGCGATGTGTCCACGAGAAGACTGAGCCCCGAAGGGGTTGGACACAAGGCAGTGTGCCAACAAGGACGCTGGTCCCCGAAGGGGGTGGACTGGGGGGTCCCACATCGATTGGAGAAGGGAACGAGTGTCAACAAGGACGCTAGCCCCAAAGGGGGATGGATTATGAGATCCCATATCGATTGGAGAGGAGAATGAAATATTCTTTATAAGGCTGTGAAAACCTCTCCCTAGTAGACCTGATTTGAAGCCTGGAGAGGAATCATGAAAGGGAAAACCTAAAAAGGAGAATATCTGCTGACGGTGGTTTCACAATTACACATGGGTTCTAAGATCAGAAAGAATCCAAATGAAAGACAAACAAAACAACCCTACTGTTAGAAGGTTGAATGATGATAAAAGCTTCGTATCTTTGTACAGAACATGTAAATTCAGTGGTTTGATACGAGAGACAAGTACATGCAAGGATTTCCGAGAACTTCTGCAATAAACCCAAATCTCCAAGAGGCAATCCAAACCCAAAATCTACTAGGAGCAATGGTAATATTCAGGATCAATGATCTGACGAAGATTTGGATTAAATTTCGCAAGAAGAATATCGATAAACAGAGAATTTAATCATCCATCCCACCGACAAAAAGAGTTGAAAATTTCACTCGGCTGAGTACAATCTGAAAAAACGGCATAAACAAAGTCGACGCAAGAGCTGCATTTAAAGTTTCAGCCACACTCGCTCACAAATCAGAGCAAATAAGAAACTCCAAATACAAAATTTCATCAACAGAATCCAATCAGAGAGAAGAAGAAGAAATTAAAAACGCGAACAAAACTTACAGAGCCGGAGAATCTGCTGCGAGTCAAGAGTGCGAAGCAGAGCAATTCCTGAAGAACAATGAACAACAGAAGCACCGATACGATTGAAACAAAAAAAGGAGATGAAATTAGGTGATGAAGCTCATGGGCAGGAAAGCGAGTTTTAGAAGAATTGCTACTTGGCAATGATGAATTTCCAGGAAGATTCCCGCGCAGCCAAAATAGTTCTGATTGCTACTCTCGCCGATCCCGACACGTCCTCTATACCTCTATCCTTTATTTCTCTCTGCAACTTCCAAATATTATTCCCAAATCATCAAACCCGAATTTTAAGGGAAAATTATATATATTTCATTAACAATGTAAGTATTTTAAAGGTGAAGAAGTTTATACTTTTTCCAAGATTTTAAATATATAAATATCTTTTATTAATTTATTATTTATGGTAGAAAATTTTAAATATAAGAATCCTGGTCGTGGAAAATGATTAAACAACAGAACATTTGAATGGGACAAGTCATTTGATCAGTTTGGTCAAATTAATTAAAATGTAAATATCTACGTGTCATATCGTAACGCTTTAATAAAAAAAAAAAGTGGAAGTTGCTTAAGGATGGTTGGATAACGTAATTTGACTTTATTCTTTTGGGCTGACAAGACTCCACTTCCCTCCCTCCATATTTTCTTAGTTGGAAGGTGAGCAAACCGTTGAACCTCGAGAGCAATACAAAAGAAAGACTTCAATTTTTTTTTTTTTTTTTTAATTTTAAATAATAAAAAAAGACTTCAATAAAAATTAATATTAACGATAGAGGTACTTTTAAATTTTAAAAAACATTTAAAAAAGTATTATTAATGGAACTTTTAAAATTTTGTAAGTATTTTTTAAATACTTATTAAAAGTTCATAATATTAACCATTTTCATTTGTATATTTTTTAAAAGTTTAAAATATTATTGAGACTATATAATATATTTTTGAGACTAAATAATTTTTATTAATTTAACTTTTATTTGTTCACACCTATCACTCCTACTGGTTAGCTCCACGTGTAATTGGCTACCTACCTTTTAAATATTAATAATATATCTTTTTATGGTTTATTTAGTCAAGGAAGAAACACATATTTATATTGAGATTTGAAAGTCACCCAATATGATTAAATAAAAAAGTTATATTATTTAAATTAAATAATTATTATAATAATTATTAAAATTAGACTAATTAATATTTCATTTCAATTTTACCCTTTAATTTTATTAAGATTATAATGATTACAATTTTTTTTAAAAGATTTTACCCTCGTTTAAAATACGAACAAAAATCTAAAATATATTTTTGGTGTTTGAAGTTTCTCCGTAATAACAATTTAATTTTTATATTTTTAAGTTTGTAATAATTTAATTTTTATCGTATTAGATTAAATACCAATTTTTATTATGTAATAAATCAGTATCTATAATTTATAAACATATTTGATCCTTAGTTCATGAATCACTTTATTATTTTAAGAAAATTTCATGGAAGTCTTGTTAAGAGCAAAGTAAGAAAAATTCCAAACGATGTATGGGTTTCGGGTCCGGGTCAAACTGAACCGACTTGTTAAATGGAAAGCCCCGACTGAATTATCTCGATTCTTGATCCGAATAATGAATTTTCAGATTTCTGGATAATGGTAATCCCGTGGGACTAAGGGATATAGGCGCTGGATAAGCATTTGGACACTGTCCTCACTCCCGCCAAGTTCAGACCATAATCATGGAAGCTCTGGCGCTTCCTTCTATGAATTCTCTCACCATTTCCTGTTCTAATTTGCAGAAAGGGAGTTTCGCCAACTTGCCCGGAACACTGCATCACTGTAAATTTTACGGGCAATCCACCTTGAAGTTCAGGCCCCTTCATGGTACCCGCCACTATGTGCGTAATTCTTTACTGTTTTTTTTTTTTTTTTTTTTTTTTTTCAATTTTGGTTGTGTTTGATTCTTTTCTTGGAGATCATTAAAGAAACCTAGAAAAGAATTGAAGATTGCTGTCTTAATGAGGTCTTATTTCCTTCCGTGATCCATTTGTTTCTATAACGTCAATGTTTATTCCAGCAGTCCAATGTTATCAAAATGCAAAGTGACAGTGAAGACTATGAGCTGAAGCAAATGAGGGACATGGCTGCAGCTAAAAAGAGATGGGACTCTCTGGTTGGTACCAACCGTTTGTTTTGTAATGGTATTGCTTTTTAGTCCTATGACTTAGAAGTTTGTTTGGTTGTAGTAACTAGAGGATCAATATTAATTGTTAGAGAAAATCTATCAATCTTGTAACAGTCATTTGGGATTTGGGATTCAACTTAATTTTGGAAATCAACAAGTTATATGATATTTACATTGATTATTAAAAAGTATGTTCATTATGTCCTGATGGTTTAGTCATACTCTCTGAAGTTGAGTTTTTCAACCGCATTGTTTCTTGATTGCATTCTTTAAGTTTCCTGAATTGTTCATTCAAAAATTTTGTTTTTGGTAGTATGATTCATAAATGTGTGCTGTTTAATGTGAACTAATCATTTATGTCTACAGATTCGGGAGGGCAAAGTGAAAGCTCTGACGCCAAGGGAAGCTGGTTATGCCATTCAACTCTCTGATAAGACATTGCTTGATGTGCGTCCTTCTACAGAACACCAAAAGGTAGACCACTGAGGTGTTTGTGATATCATATTTGTTCGATGTTTGACTCTCCAACTTATGTTTCTCCCATGTTTTGAAGGCATGGGTTAAAGGCTCAACATGGATCCCTATCTTTGAAGTTGATGACAAAGTTGATCCTGGAACTCTTTCTCGAAAGGTCACAAGCTTCATGATGGGTACCATGGAACTCTTGCTATCTTCTCTTTGAATACCTAAGTCTAGTTCTCTGGTTCTCATTTTGCAGCTTTCCCAGAGAAACTAATTACTTCACTTAATTTTCTTCTCATGGTTGCTAGTAAGATTAGTTAATCATACAACGTAATGGGTATTACTGACCATAGAACGTGTGAGATCCTATATCGGTTGGAGAGAGGAACGAAACATTCTTTATAAGAGTGTGAAAATCTCTCCTAGTAGACACATTTTCAAATTTTTGTGGAGAAATCTGAAAGGAAAGTCTAAAGAGACAATATTTGTTAGCAGTGAACTTGGTTGTTAGTGAAATTTTTATATTTTATTTTGAAATTTTTATATTTTATTTTTTTATCCAGCTATTTTGGCAGTTAGTTACTTACGTTGTTCTTATATTTGCCTAGGGGGTTGGTGGAGTGGTGTGCCTACAGTATCCTACAATAGGTATAACGCAGGCCATAGCAATTCTTCTATTCCTTTTCGTTTTTTTGTGTTAATCATTTACCTTTTTCTTTGCCTGAACTTCGACAGCCGCTTCTTGTCAGAAGTTCAAGAGCAATTTCCAAAGGATGCTGACCTTATTCTTGCATGTCAAAAGGGATTGAGGTAATCTCCTTATTCTGATTGGGCTTGGAGGAAATGTTTGTAGATAATCGATTTTGTAAACTGAGATTGCAACTTGGGATATAATGATTTCTTGATTTTCCGTAATGTTGGATCATGATGTGAGATCTTACATTGGTTAGAGAGGAGAACGAAGCGTTCTTTATAAGGGTGTGGAAACCTCTACCTAACAGACGCGTTTGAAAAATCGTGAGGTTGACGGTGATATGTAACGGATCAAAGTAGACAATATCTACTGACGATGAGCTTAGACTATTACAAATGGTATCAGAGCCAGTTACCAGGCGGTGTGTTAGCGAGGACGTTGGGCTCCCATGGGGTGGATTGTGAGATTCCATAGGGAAAGAAACATTCCTTTTAAGGGTGTGGAAACCTCTCAATAGCAGACGCGTTTGAAAAACCGTGAGGCTGACTATAATACGTAATGAGCCAAAGTGGACAATATATACTTGTGGTGGTCTTGGACTGTTACAAATGATATCAAAGCTAGTCACCGAGCAGTATGCCACATCGACAATATTTACTAACAGTGGACTTGAGTTGTTACACATTATGTTATTACTTACATGTAACTGGTGAAGGAAAATTTGCTCAGCTAACTATAGTTGCAATGAAGTAATACTGAACTAAGCAGCAGGTTAAAGTTATGATACCACATTGCGGGATGAAAGGATCGAACACATTGTTATTTTACTTGAAATCATTGGATCATGTAATCTTCTAGGATATCTCTCATCCAGCGTTGACTAATGTTATCGTGAATTTACTAGTGTGGTATTACTTTTCTTTGTATCAGACTTTCGCTAAAAGAATTAAACCAATGATATTGTTAATTACTTCAAAAAGACCAAATTGTAAGGAATTTATAATCTTGGCTGGGCTTCTTTCATCTGAACAACACTTTCGGAAGGTCCCTAGCTGCATGCGAGCTCCTCTACAATGCTGGTTACAAAAACCTCTTCTGGGTTCAAGGGGGTCTAGACGCTGCTGAAGAAGAGGTATCGATATTATTACTTTGAAGTTTCTACTTCCTCTCTGTTTCCCTGTTGTCTTCGATTTCTTGCTGTTGATCCAGTCTGTAAAAGTGAAAATTTGGTGATGTCTATCATTTTACCTGGAACAGGATCTGGCCAGAGAAGGTCCTCAGCCTTTAAAATTTGCTGGGATTGGTGGGGTCTCAGAATTCCTTGGGTAACAGATGATTTCAACCTATTTTCTCCTTCAAAGGGCAAAAAGAACATATCAAATAGATTTAATTTACTCTGAAACTGCTTGTCTCTCTGTCGTCTGACTCACTTCCCCCATGACTTTCAGCTGGACCGATCAACAAAGGGTGGCTGGTGCCAAAGAAGGTTGGGGTTATCGCTTGGTTTACTCTGCTCGTCTGGTAATGTTTCATCTCGATGTATTACTTAACTAGTTTTCAGTTTCATCTTAAACTTCTCCCTTAAGCCTCGTGTTTAATTATCATGGCACAGATTGCAGTCTTCCTTGCTGCTGATGCCCTGTTTATTGGCGCTCAGCAATTGGGTCGCTATATTCAAGACTTGCGGTCTCACTAAGGTCACTTACTGGGGTGGGTTGTGTAGTAGCATGAAACACATGAGAGACTAAGGTCTCTGAGGTTTTGGCTAGAGTAGAGAGTTCTGTGTGATGAGGATGCTTGGAATTAATTATATGTCTTGGAGAGATCTGCTGATGCTCTGTTCTATATTCTTGAGTCCAGTTCTCATTAATAGGCTGCCTACATAATCATAATGGATACAATAAAGATAAAAGGCAACAAAAACTCATACAATAAGTCCCCAACACTCTAACAAGGAGTTGCCGTGGCTACAAGAGGATGTTTCCTATGAATGGTTAACCCAAACGCCCCAGTCATGTCTAAATCCTCACCATTTGGCAACATCCATTCAAATTTATGCACCAGATTTGCTAAAGCTACCTCGTTTATCACCGTTGCGAACGCAATTCCAGGACATCCTCTCCTCCCAGCGCCAAATGGGATCAACTCAAAATCCTGACCCTTGAAATCTATCGAGTTGTTCATAAACCGTTCTGGCCGAAACTCCTCTGCTTCATCCCACACTTCTGGGTCTCTTCCAATAGCCCATGCATTGATCATAACTCGGGTCTTGGGTTTAATATCATAGCCCCTTAGCTTTATGCATTGGGTTGATTCTCTCGGGACGAGAAGTGGGATTGGCGGGTGTAGACGCAATGTTTCCTTTAGTACTGCTTTCAAGTAATGCATTTTGTCTAGATCATCTTCATTTACGTAGTATGCTTTGTGATCGCCTGATATTTCTCTAATCTCACTCTTCAATTTCTTCATGACTTCTGGGTGTTTCAACAATTCTGACATTGTCCACTCCAATACTGTGGAAGTTGTTTCTGTGCCTGCTGCAAACATGTCCTGTAATCAAAACCAAACCACAATCAAAACCAAACCACAACCAAAGTTGATGAGTGACAAATGATTGCAAGATTGGCTTACCAAGATTAACGCTTTTATGCTATCCATTTCAAGGGGAAAACCAATGGAGTTGTTTCTCTGTACCCAAAGCAGAACATCTACCAGGTCCTTGTGCTTACCAGAATTCTCGTCTCTGTTTTCCGAATGGACATGATCTTGAATCACTCTGTCTAAGAAAACATCCAGCTCTTTAGCTACCCGCTTTCCTTTGGCGTCCAGCCCACTAATACCATCGATCCAACCCAGCCAAGGAATGAAGTCTCTAACGCCAAAGCTCCCCAACAGGTCCAGCAATTCCAACAGAAGAGACCTTAACTTCATCCCATCTTCTCCCGCATCAAATTTTCTCCCTAAAGCTACTCTGCAAACCACGTCGTTGGTCAGTCCAGAGAACGTTTCAGTCAAATTCACGGATATTGGGTTCTGTTGGATCTTTTCAATCATCAATTTGACCTCTTCTTCTCTGACAGAGCGAAAGGATTGAACCCTTCTGTTGCTCAAAAGGTGAAGCACGTCAATGCTCTTCATCTGCCTCCAATACTCGCCATAAGGAGCTGCGGCTACGACTTTGGAGTTGTAAAGAAGCTTATCGTGCTTGGTTGATTTGGGTCGGTTGGCGAAGACGAGATCGTGGGTCTTCATGACATCACGAGCTAGTTCGGATGAAGAAACCACGATGGTGGGCCTGGAGCCGAGGTGGAGGAGAAACAGAGGGCCATGGCGGCGGGCGTAGCTTTGGAGAGTGATGTGAGGATGGGAGCCAAGCTTCAGAAGATGTCCGAAAATTGGAAGCTTTCTTGGTGGAGATGGTGGTGAGGATTCTTCTTCTTGTGATGAAGATTCTTGACGAAAGAATAACCAGATGAAGAGGATGATGAAACCAGCGACGGAAACTGGGTGACAAATCAACCCAACAAGGAGATCACAATCCATTTCTATACCCACAGATATTTCACAAATTTAAGATTTTGGTATTCTTAAAAGGGAAGTAATTCCAGTACGATGATGATAATACTGCACATAACTTCTTTACCACCACAAGTTGGAAACAAAATATCTTACACTCTGGTACACATTTTTTTTTTTTGGGGACAAAATTGGCAATCCAACCCCCAAATAATTCCAGTACAATAGTAGCTCGGGCTCAAAATTGATAATATCCTACCATTCTAGAAAATTAAAAATTTGTATGCTTTCAGCTCACCTCTTGGCTCAACATGCTAATATAGTCAAATATAGTGAACATTTTGCATAATCTTAGAAAATGCCACGTGAATTTCTCCAGCAGAAATACTATTAAGTTCTTTGTTAGGTACAGTGATTCCATTTATTTCAAAGGGCAAGAGAGGACATAGTAAATAAATCCGACTCAGGAACTGNCCCCCCGTGACTCTCAGTTGGACTGCTCAGAGGGCGGCATGTGCCAAAGAAGATGCTCGTTTTTTCAAGGTCACTTACTGGGTTGGTTTGTGTAGATGGATATGATTTATTTAATAGTTTTTTATATATAGATATATGAACGCAAACACTAAAGATAAAGGCAACACTCTAACAAGGAGTTGCCGTGGCAACAAGAGGATGTTTCCTATGAATGGTTAACCCAAATGCCCCTGTCATGTCTAAATCCTCACCATTTGGCAACATCCATTCAAATTTATGCACCAGATTGGCTAACCCTATCTCATTTATCACCGTTGAAAACTCAACTCCAGGACATCCTCTCCTCCCTGCGCCAAATGGGATCAACTCAAAATCCTGACCCTTGAAATCTATCGAACTGTTCATAAACCTTTCTGGGCGAAACTCCTCTGCTTCTTCCCACACTTCTGGGTCTCTTCCAATGGCCCATGCATTGATCATAACTCGGGTCTTGGGTTTAATATCGTAGCCCCTTAGCTTTACGTATTGGGTCGATTCTCTCGGGACAAGAAGTGGGATTGGTGGGTGTAGACGCAACGTTTCTTTTATTACTGCCTTCAAGTAATGCATTTTGTCTAGATCATCTTCGTTCACGTACTGATCGCCTGATATTTCTCTAATCTCACTCTTCAATTTCTTCATGACTTCTGGGTGTTTCAACAATTCTGACATTGCCCACTCCAATACTGTGGAGATTGTGTCTGTGCCAGCTGAAAACATGTCCTGTAATCAAAACCAAACGACAATCAAAACCAAACCACAACCAAAGTTGATGAGTGGCAAAGATTGGCTTACCAAGATTAAAGCTTTTATGCTATCCATTTCAAGGGGGAAACCAATGGTGTTGTTTCTCTGTATCCAAAGCAGAACATCGACCAGGTCCTTGTGCTTACCAGAATTCTCGTCTCTGTTTTCCGAATCGACATGATCTTGAATCACTCTGCCTAGGAAAACATCCAGCTCTTTGGCTACCCGCTTTGCTCTGGCGTCCAGCCCACTGATACCATCGATCCAACCCAGCCAAGGAATGAAGTCTCTAACGCCAAAGCTCCCTAACAATTCCAGAAATTCCAATATAAGAGACCTTAACTTAATCCAATCTTCTCCCACTCCATATTTTGCTCCTAAAGCCACTCTGCAAACCACGTTGTTGGTCACTCCAGAGAAGGTTTCGGTCAAATTCACCGATATTGGGTTCTGTTGGATCTTCTCGATCATTAATTTGACCTCTTCTTCTCTCACAGAGCGGAAGGATTGAACCCTTTTGTTACTCAAAAGGTGAAGTACGCCAACGCTTCTCATCTGCCTCCAATACTCGCCATAAGGAGCAGCTGATATGTCGTTGGCATTGTAAAGAAGCTTATCGGCCATACTCGATTTGGGTCGGTTGGCAAAGACAAGATCGTGGGTTTTCATGACATCACGAGCTATTTCGGATGAAGAGACCACGATGGTGGGCTTGGATCCGAGGTGGAGGAGAAACAGAGGGCCATGGCGGCGGGCGTAGCTCTGGAGAGTGATATGAGGATGGGAGCCAAGCTTCAAAAGATGTCCGAAAATTGGAAGCTTTCTTGGTGGAGATGGTGGCGAGGATTGTTCTTCTTGTGATGAAGATTTTTGACGAAACAAAAGGCAGATGAACAGGACAATGAAGCCAGCGACGGAAACTGGGTGACCAATCAACGCAACAAGGAGATCACCTTCCATTTGTCTTTAGAAATTTCAGAAATTGAAGATTTTGGTGTTCTTAAAAGGAAATATCTCATTTATTTATAAATCATTAAAAAAAAACTTATAGTTACGTTTAAATTATGAACTCTTAATATCTCATTTATTAAAAGTTTTTTTTTATAGAATTAAAAAAAATAAAAATTTACCAAATGAATATTTTCTTAAGTGAAAAAAATTAAATGGGCATTAATGAGTTTTTAAAACATTCATAGCTAAATTGTTATCAACTTTCGTGGTAAATTTGTGCATTTACTGAAACTTTTACATTTTTTTTTTATTTTTTTATTTTGACTTTTTATATATAATAATAAATACCACGGAAAGTGTGGTGGTAGTTAGATTGTGATGATTATGGAGCCGAAAACGACACCGTTGAGTTAGTGGAGTGGTTTGGTATTTTAAAATTGTTTTTAGGGAGAGAATAGGAATTTTGCAAGTAGCCCTAGGCACCCATTTTTAGAGCGGTAGCACAGAACCTTGAGGATACCGAAGGTGAGCTTATTACTGATACAGAGAGAATTGTGGTTATGTCAGAAATGGATAGAACAACGCCCATTTGAGGCCCTCTTTCTTATCTTCCCTGAATCCCATCGTCTTCTCCAGTTCCTCTCTCGGATTCCTCACTCATCAATGGCGGCTATTTCCTTAGCTTCCGCTTCTACTTCCTCTAACCTCCTTTTCCTGCATGCCTCTGCTTCTCCCTCTTCCTCCCCTTCTTCTTCTTCCCTCTTCGTCAAACCCTCCTCCTCCTCCTCCTCCGCTATTAAGCTTTCTTCCTCCTTCTTGAACCCTTCTTCTATTCGCCCTCTCACATTCTCCTCCCCCGCTGTAAACCCTCCTCGTTCCTTGACGATTCGGGCCGCCCGTGGGAAATTTGAGAGGAAGAAACCCCATGTCAATATCGGCACAATTGGGCATGTCGACCATGGTAAAACCACGCTCACTGCCGCTTTGACCATGGCTTTGAGCAAAGCCCCAAAGAAATATGACGAAATTGACGCCGCACCTGAAGAGCGAGCTCGGGGTATTACGATTAACACCGCCACCGTTGAGTACGAGACTGAGAGCCGACATTACGCCCACGTTGATTGCCCTGGCCATGCTGATTACGTCAAGAACATGATTACTGGTGCTGCTCAAATGGATGGCGCAATTTTGGTGGTTTCGGGCGCTGATGGCCCAATGCCACAAACGAAGGAGCATATTTTGTTGGCTAAGCAAGTGGGTGTCCCCAATATGGTGGTGTTTCTCAACAAGAAGGATCAAGTTGATGACGAGGAGCTTCTGGAGCTTGTGGAATTGGAAATGCGTGAGTTGCTTTCTTCCTATGAATTCCCTGGTGATGATGTCCCAATTATTGCTGGTTCTGCTTTGTTAGCTTTGGAAGCTCTAATGGCAAACCCTGGTATTGTTAGAGGCGAAAATGAATGGGTGGATAAAATTTTTGAACTTATGGATGCTGTTGATAGCTACATTCCAATACCCGAAAGACAAACAGATCTTCCATTTTTGCTTGCTGTTGAAGATGTGTTCTCTATTACTGGTCGTGGTACTGTGGCGACCGGGCGTGTCGAAAGGGGCACGGTTAGGGTGGGAGAAACAGTGGATATTGTAGGACTAAGGGAAACTAGAAACACAACAGTGACAGGAGTGGAGATGTTTCAGAAAATTCTTGACGAGGCTTTGGCTGGGGATAATGTAGGGCTGTTGCTTAGAGGCGTTCAGAAGGCTGACATCCAAAGAGGGATGGTTTTATCCAAGCCTGGCACTATCACCCCACACACCAAGTTTCTTGCAGTTGTGTATGTGTTGAAGAAGGAGGAGGGTGGTAGACATTCACCCTTTTTTGCCGGTTACAGACCGCAATTTTACATGAGGACGACCGATGTCACAGGTAAGGTGACTTCGATTATGAACGACAAGGACGAGGAGTCGAAAATGGTGATGCCGGGTGACCGAGTTAAAATGGTTGTGGAACTGATTATGCCGGTGGCTTGTGAACAAGGAATGAGATTTGCCATCAGAGAAGGTGGAAAGACTGTAGGAGCTGGTGTGATTCAATCAATAATCGAGTGAGTGAGTGAGAAGAAGAGGCAACTTAATTGCGGAACCAACTGAATTGTTCTTTACTCCTTTTCAGTTAGGCTAAATTTGAACCAACATCAATGAATTTTTGAACTTTTTTCTCTTTTGTGCAACATTCTGGATTCAATGCCATATATTTGTTCTCTTGTTGGTCGGGTCGAACGCATCCATCGTGGCTGGATAATGTTTCTATGGTTGTATATTTGCAGATACCTTTTTTTCCCTTCGAGTCTGCAACTATGCGTTCTATGATTCCAAGTTAGCAATCAATGCTCAATTTTGAGATGGTTTCTATGTTTTAGGTGCCAAGCTAGGCTGGTTGGGACAGTGTGAACCAACATCCTATATCTGTCGGCTTGACTGATATTAGTATGTCATAGGATTGGTAGCTGCATTTCTCATCTGGAAATTCTTGTTTTTGGGTAATATGTTCAAGTTGTTCGAGTAAAGATCAATCAAGTTTATTGTCTGTGTTGGAATATATTGTATTCAGGATTGCGTATTTAAGGCCCTGGGGCTTGTGGAAACCATCTGGTTGGGCTTGTGTCGACGCCTCTGTTTCCACAAGCTGTCTATCAATTGGTTTACGTTCACTGAATTACAGTTTGGTTGTGTATTACAAGTCCAGAAGGAGTTACTGAAGATGCTCTAATCTGTGGTGGGAATGTATTTTTTAGTTCAATAAGTGAAGACATCTCTATATCAAAAGCAATGCTAGTGTTCATTGGCTGTGTACGATGATTTCATGCTGGTGATGGATTCTATGGCTAGGTGTGGCTTTTACAAGTTCGATAATTGCTCTAATGTTTTGGTTAATTTCATCAACATCTCTATGGTGCAATGTTGATGGGGTTAAGTTGAATATATTCGTTGATGATGAAATCATAACTCTTAATGTGAGTCGATTGGAGAAGAGAATGAAACATTGCTTATAAAGGTGTAGAAATCTCTCCCAATCAAACGCGTTTTAAAACCTTGAGAGGAAGCCTGAAAATGAAAGCTCAAATAAGACAATATCTACCAGCAGTGGTGAGTTTGGGTTGTTACAAATGGGCGGTGTGTCAACGAGGACGCTGGCCCCCAAGAGAGTGGATTTGTTACAAATGGGCGGTGTGCCAACGGGGACGCTGGCCCCCAAAGGGATGGATTGTGAGATCCACGTCGGTTGGAGAGGAGAAAGTATAATCTCGCTCTATCAAACACGTTTTTTTAATATTAAGAAGGCAATATCAGGTAGGGGTGTCTATGGGCTCTTCCACTTAATTAATTATCTAACTAAGAAGAAATTGAGAGAGAGAGAGAGAGAGCTGAGTATACTCTAAAACGAAACCAAACAGCAACATTTGTCTGTGTTTAGTTGTAGACAGAAGATTTATACATTGTCGGACCAGGGCGCTTGATTCCCTTTGAGTGGATGAGCCAGCTAGCTCCCGCTACAACAATCCTCCGCCGCCAAACACAGCTACGAAGCTTATGATATTCCTTCTTTGGAGTTTGGTAGCAGTGCTTTGAGTCCATATCATGAAATTTTGAATCGTCCGAGCTCCATTCTCCACTGAGATGGCGTCCATAGTCGCTTGCCTTCCCAATATATCTGTAACTTCCATAACCCACCTTTCCCAGTTCCCTGAAAATCCAAAATCTTTGATTCTTCAGAAATGCAAGACTCCCAAAGACCTCCGTCAAGTTCACGCTCACCTTCTCAAAACTCGCCGTCTTCAAGACCCCACCATTGCAGAAGCCGTTCTCGAGTCCGCAGCTTTGCTTCTTCCCAACTCCATAGACTATGCCCTTTCCATTTTCAATCACATGGACAAACCTGAATCGTCGGCTTACAATGTTATGATCAGGGGACTTGCTTTCAAGCAATCGTCTCATAACGCCGTTCTCCTGTTCAAGAAAATGCATGAAAACTCGGTTCAACACGACAAATTCACTTTCTCCTCTGTCTTAAAGGCTTGCTCTAGAATGAGAGCGCTGAGGGAAGGCGAACAGGTCCACGCGCTCATTCTGAAATTTGGGTTCAAATCAAATGAGTTTGTAGAAAATACTTTGATTCATATGTATGCGAATTGTGGACAAGTTGGGGTTGCACGTCAGGTGTTTGATGGAATGTCGGAACGAGCAACAGTTGCGTGGAATTCAATGTTGTCTGGTTACACGAAGAATGGGCTTTGGGATGAGGTCGTGAAACTCTTTCGAAAAATGCTGGAACTCCGTATTGAATTTGATGATGTTACAATGATTAGCGTGTTAATGGCCTGCGGAAGATTAGCGGATCTGGAATTGGGTGAGTTGATTGGTGAGTATATTGTGTCAAAAGGGCTAAGAAGAAACAGTACTCTAACAACTTCGCTAATTGATATGTATGCCAAATGTGGTCAAGTCGACACTGCTCGAAAGTTGTTCGATGAAATGGATAAAAGAGATGTCGTTGCGTGGAGCGCGATGATCTCAGGGTACGCGCAAGCCGATCGATGTAAAGAAGCTCTTGATCTGTTCCATGAGATGCAGAAGGCAAACGTGGATGCAAATGAGGTAACAATGGTCAGTGTTCTGTATTCATGCGCCGTACTCGGAGCATACGAAACCGGTAAGTGGGTTCATTCCTACATAACAAGGAAGAAGATGAAGCTCACTGTTAGTCTTGGAACACAGCTGATAGATTTCTATGCTAAATGTGGGTATATAGATAGGTCAGTTGAAGTTTTCAGGGCAATGCCTTTCGCAAATGTCTTCACATGGACAGCACTAATTCAGGGTCTTGCCAATAATGGGGAGGGGAAAATGGCTCTGGACTTCTTTGCTTTGATGCGAGAGAACAATGTAAAGCCGAATGATGTAACTTTCATTGCTGTTCTTTCTGCTTGTAGCCATGCTTGTCTGGTTGATCAGGGCCGACATCTTTTCAATAGCATGAGAAAGGGTTTTGATATTGAGCCAAGGATTGAGCATTATGGCTGCATGGTTGATATTCTTGGACGAGCTGGGCTACTTGAAGAAGCCTATCAGTTTATTGTTAACATGCCCATCCCACCCAATGCTGTTGTTTGGAGGACACTTTTGGCTTCATGCAAAGCTCATAAAAGCGTTCAAATGGCAGAAAAATCATTTGACCACATTACTCTCTTGGAGCCTGCTCACAGTGGAGATTACATTCTTCTGTCAAATACTTATGCTTTGGTTGGTAGGGTTGAGGATGCACTCAGGGTGAGATCTCTGATAAAAGATAAGGAGATTAAGAAGACACCGGGTTGTAGTTTGATCGAGCTCGATGGTGTAGTACATGAGTTTTTTTCTGAAGATGGAGATCATACTCACTCTAAGGAAATACACGATGCGTTAGATGAAATGATGAAGCGGATCAAGTCGCTCGGATATGTGCCCAATATAGAGGATGCTAGACTAGAGGCTGAAGAAGAAGAGAGTAAAGAAACTTCGGTGTCGCATCATAGCGAGAAGCTAGCTATTGCTTATGGTCTTATTCGGACACCTCTTCAAACCACCATTAGAATTTCAAAAAATCTAAGAATGTGCAGGGACTGTCACAATGCAACCAAGGTCATATCACGAGTGTACAAAAGAACAATCATCGTTAGAGATCGGAACCGTTTTCATCATTTTAAAGACGGTGTTTGCTCCTGTAATGACTATTGGTAATCCCTTGTTTGAGAGAAGTCAAAGGCAAGTCTTTTCAGTTCAGTTATATATCTTTAATTACAGTTTCATTTCTGTACAGAATCTGGTAGATTGAAGGCATAAGGCACTAAGTTGAAGAAGAACATGAAATGCACCTCTTCCCTGTCCTAAATTTACCCATCAAAACTGGAAATATGAACCGGTTATGCTTATTAAAGTGTAGAATCTAAGAGATTAGGAAAAGAATTCTTGTACAAGTTTTCTTATATCACGATATTGAGAGTAGAACTAAAAAGAAAAAGGAATAGATATAAGTAGATAGTGGAGATGCATTAAGAGGGAATTATTGATCCTTTACTGGCAGCAATGATATGAAGTCGGATCTTCAAAATCATGCATCAAAACAGCAGGATTATCTTCCATTCTACCATTATGATGATATAAGGCTAAGGCTGTGTTACTACATAACTAAAACCACCTACTACACTCATTGATACATGGTGGGGAAGAAAGGAAAGCATTAGTTACATACAAAACATGTTATTCCTCTGCCTACTCTGCACTTTAACAGGGAAATAGCTTATTAATCTTAAGCTTTTCCATAAGCTGCTATTGCTTTTTCCCATCATTCTAGAGCTTAGAAACAGTCATAGGAGCAGGAGAAACAACCTCTGGGATTATTTTCCGTTTTAGCTTTCGGAGTGTCACCTGAATCATCACGGACTGCCATCAGTGAACTTGTTCCGGGAGACTCGGGAGGAAACACCGTGTTCTCAGAAGAGAAAAATCGGGAAGCAATCATCGGCTCGGGGGGTGAAATAGTGTAAAGGTAATTGAGTAGCATTTGAATAATTTGGGAGAAATTAGGACGAGCATTTGCATCCTCCTGCCAGCATGATGTTAGAACCATAGCCAGTTCCTCAGGAAGATTCTCTGCGCTAGGCCTTACATTCTGAAGCAACAGAGAAGCATCAATCAGAGAAATGGTATGGTAAATAGAGTGCATATGAAGAATCTGAGTACCTTAAAAGCAGCGGCATATGCTGCCTGAAGATTTGACATGCCTTCAAATGGCAACTTGTTGTGTAGCAGTTCCCATAACACAATTGCAAAGCTATAGGCATCCACTTTATGGTTGTAATGTTTTTTCTCCCCTTGCCTTAGTGTCACAGTGCTATACAACTGACATTATATAACAATGCAAGTAAGCAACTTTGGAATATTTTTCTCAGGTAGCAACCAGAATGAATGCAACCAAACTATATTGTCCTAAAACAAGCACCTCTGGAGCCATCCATCGGTAGGTCCCCGTCTCCGCCGTCATCATCTCTGTCAACGACTCTTCTCTTGCCAAGCCAAAATCAGCTAATTTAACTGTCTTGTGATCTGCAGTCAACAGAAGGTTCTCTGCCAACACATTGAATTACAAATTTTATAAGAATTGTTGGATGATAAAAGAAATATTAGGTCTCCTCAGAACTCAAGAACACAGAGGTAAAAGCTCTAGAACAAATACTGCTCAACGAAAGTTCTGGGTAAGGAAACCAATGAATTCAAGCAAGCAAGTTGAAGCTGTCAGCCTATGAACTCTTTAATGTTCTTAACAAGACTGTATGTAATTGAGAACATGGCGACAACTAAGGACCAACAACCAGTAAAGGGAATGAATGGAGTAGAAGTGTAAGTTCAAGCTCACCATTAGTAGATATTGTCCTCTTTGGGTTTTTCTTTCTGGGCTTCCGCTCAAAGTTTTAAAACGCGTCTGCTAGGGAGAGGTTTCCACACCTTATAAAGAATGTTTCGTTCCCCTCTCCAACCGATGTGGGATCTCACAATCCACCCCATTCGGGACCCAGCGTCCTCGCTGGCACTCATTCCCCTCTCCAGTGGTTGTGGGATCTCACAATCGGTTGGGGAGGGGAACGAAGCATTCTTTATGAGAGTGTGGAAGCCTCTCCCTAACAGACGCGTTTTAAAATCTTGAGGAAAGTCTATAAAGGAAAGTCCAAAGATAACAATATCTACTAGTTGTAGGCTTGGGCTGTTACAAGAAGTCTTATGAATCTAGTACCAATAGAAGGTCCAAATGCTTTACTAAGCTCAAATTTCTGCCTAAATGTAACTTGAAATTGAGAAAATAAATCATGGCAATGCATCCTGCAATGCACAAACTCATTAAGAAAGTTGGGTAACGAAGCATTTGAAATGGCATGAAGAATTATGGGATTAAGAGGTGGATGAAAAAGACTACCAGGTTTCAGATCACGATGAATGATGCCATGGGAGTGAAGGCATTCCATAGCACGAGCAATATCAAGCGCAAAACCAACAGCCACGCGTGTGTCCAAGCACCGTGGACGCATATTGAGCAGGTACTTTCGTAAGGTCCCTCCTAATAAAAGCTCCGTTACTATCACCATTACAGGCTCCTTGCAGGCACCAATAAACTGTTGATACACGCAAGGATCCAGCATAATAAAGGGTAAATCACTCATGCCATTCTTCAAAACCTTTCTTAGTATATCACATGGAATCAAATCAAACCTTGACAAGATTTTTATGTTGCACTTTAGACAACATTGCAACCTCCCGAGCAAACCGAGCTTCTTTCTTTACAACCTCTTCAGCTGTTTCCCCTTTATGAACAATTTTGATAGCAACAGTCTGGTTCTTATACCTGAACCATAGAATGATATCACTAAACAAAACACACTGCAGTAGAATTATCCCAGAAACATAGCAAATTGATCTCTACAGAATACCGAGATTTCAAGTACAGCAAGAAGAACACAGACAGGTCAGAAACATGTAGAATTTCTTGCAACAAATCCTAGAACAACAGAGACATGTTTTGTTCAAATACTGTAGATTTTCTCATGAAACAAGAAAAGAATTTCTAGATCTCGAGATAGAGAAGGGCTCCCAAACCGAATTCCTCTCAAGGGGATCAATAAAGAAGAAGACCAAACCAAAATTAGCAGTGCCAGAAAAGATAAACCCAGAGAACCATGAGAATCTTAAGAGAATTCATACTTGCCCTCGTAAACTTTGGCATGAGCTCCCTCTCCAATTCTAGGTCCGACGAAGAGATGTTTAGGATCAACCAACCATTTGCCTTCCAATCTGAACTCATCCGTAGCAGAGTAGAATCTACACCCAGCTTCCATGTTTCTGGAAAAATCAAGAACACGTTATCCAGCAATTGCAATTCCCATGTTTATCTTACAGCAACTAAAAGGGATAAGCTCAAACGAAAAGGAAAAATAATTGAATACATGATTGAGAGCTTTGATTGTACTTTGTGCTGCCTACAAAAACACCTCAAAAGCCGCCCCAGAAATCAATCGAAAACTTGGATAACCAATACGTCGAGGAGGGAAAAGGGAAGAGTCCCTCATATTCTTCAGCACCCACAAAGCCGCAGAGGGAATGCTTAAAAACTTGATGGGGAAAGGAGAAAGATCCCCAAAAACGGAAGAAAACGAACCAATCTCAAAGCCACCGAGAGTTAAGAATCAGAAAGCATTAAGAGTAAGCCCCATAATGGAGCAGAACTGAAATGGGGTCGATGGGTTTTGAGCATATTCAATCATGGCGAACATATAACTCTGGATCTGCAGACAGAATCATGGAAGGGGCTGTGAGAGAGAGAGAGAGAGAGAGAGAAAGAGAGTAAGTAAACAAAAGGGTATGCGAGAAAGAGAAAGAAGGAAGGATTTATGAATGAATAATGAAGCAATAAAGAGTGTGGGAGCCGTAAACTAATGAAAGGCACATGGAACTGATCTTTCTGAGCGTAGTGGCTTGGAATTGCCTGGACTACTTTCCCCCGCTTTCTAGTCTCTTCCCTTCTCCCGTTCGTGTGTTTCACTTCATTTAAAGCTTTCCTTTAAACTAAAGCCTAAGCTTTTAATGATTTCCCAATTCCCATTTCAAATCCATCATATTTTACACCTAATTCATCTTAGCCTTGAGATGACCCTCACCCTTTTCCTTTCGACCCCTCGAATTCAGAGTCCAAAACCTTTTATTTCCATTTTTATATGGGTGGTTCAGTCCAAATTGGTCCAAGTATCATAAAAACAACCATATTTTTCTTTTCTGGGGCTTAATTATTGTTATTTCATGAGAAGAAACTTCATTAGGAACATTGGTTAAAGCCATTTAAGTGAGATTTATTGGTTAATCCCATTCTCCAATTATTTAATTTTTTGCTATTTTCACCACTCATTCATGCCTATTTTTAGATCCTGTTTTGGATAGAACAAACCCACCCTTTGTTTTGTTCGATTATGTAAAGTAACTAAAACTTCAATCTTTATGGTATTTCAAAATTTTCAAAATTTGAATGCCTTTACCGATATAGGTTGAAGATGGGTGGCTCAAGTTTACCTTATCAATCTTGGTATGTTTTCAGATGTTTTTATCTTAAAATGTTTGATGTGTTTGTTTAGTGTATGAACTTAGTGTATGAACTATTAATATATTTTTTTAGTTCAAATAATTGAATCGAATAAACTTATTTTTGTCTTTATTATATTAGAATGGACTGATTAGTTATTACCATCGTATCAATCTAATGAAGATTATAGCGTGCGGGATAAAATCTACGCACGCCCTATAATCTCTATATTGCTCAAAAGCCAATTTTTGTTAGGAAATGACTAACTCAACTGGAAAATATACATATACACAAGAAACTATCAAAAGACAAAAAGTTACGTTTGTTCGGACAGGATATGATACTAATGTTGGTAAATGAATAACCAGTGATCCAATTACTTGGTCGAGGGAACCTGCAGAAGAAAGTTTCTTTTTTATCTGCTGAATGAGAGAGTTATCCAGATTAAACTGGATGGCAAAATATGGTTATTACAGTGAATACTAACATAGCAATTTTCCCAACCTGTTCAATTGCCATAGACATGAAGAAACACTACAAAAACGCATAATACCGAACTCATCCAGGCTTCAAACTCCAACAAAATTTGCTTGTAATTGTGGTTTGTTATGAGTTCTCACGACACTATATGTAAAGAATCCAAGGAACCTGATGGAGGCCAATCATCAAGGACCCAAAATCAGTGGGGGAAGAGGAAGTAAGGCCATGACAGGCAGAGTAAAGGGTGCAAAAATTGGTGAAAGAGCTCCATCAGATTATAGCTGCTGTTCGAGACAAGGGTCTTTCGGACTGTTGGGAGATCCAACAATACCAGACACGGTCTCTGAAACCCCAGAAATGTAAGACTTCAACCAAGTGGTACTACGCGTCAGCCATCCAGTCTGCACCTGTTCGTCTATTTCAAGAGTTCTTTTTCTATCTTCCTCCTCCAGAATTTCAAGCCACCTCTTGGACATGAATGTCCTCACAGCATCCAGTCCACTATTTACCACTTCCATTGGAGGAATTACAAGAGGATTTTGCTCCAAGTTTAGTTTCTCTAAATTCTCAAGATGGCCGAATGTATCAGGTAGCGCGTGAATCTGGTTATTGCTAAGATCAAGTTCCCTAAGGCTGGATAAATCACCGAAGGTGTGTGGAAGTTCAGTAAGGTCAGTAAAATTACTGGCTAGGTTGAGATATTCAAGTTGTGTCAATTTCCCAATTGCCTGAGGAAGGCCATGAAGCTCGTTGAAATGAGCATCCAGGTAACGCAAAGAGATCATATCACAAAAAGAAGATGGCAGTGAACGTATCTTGTTCAACTGGGTAGAAAGCTTCTCCAAATTCACCAGTTCATGGCCAATATTTGTTGGCAAGTACGTTAGAGCGTTGAAGCTCACATCTAACTCCACTAAAGACCTGCCAATTTAAGAAACAAAAATAAGTCCCAAAATTTTGCGGCAGAAATTTCTCCATCAATGCATGCAGATGCATAACAAAACATCGCTGAATACACTTTAAAAAATCATGTGAAATCAGGAAGGGCTTGAATTGGTAGACTACTAGAATCTTATACCTGCAATGGCATATTGAGTCAGGAAGGGCTTGCAACATGTTCCCAGAGACATTCAGGAGTTTCAGCTTTTGCAATAAGCCAATCGTGTCAGGCAGTGACTCCAAGAGATTGGATGAGGCATTCAGCTCCTCAAGATTTTCTAAGCCAGATATTGAATCCGGGATATTCTGAAGCAATTGAAAGTGCGAGTTAAAAGATACAAATCATAGAATTAAATATTCGTTCGTCCTGAATTTTCAGTTAAGCAAACTCGCATCCAAGTCCAATATTGACAGATATGTGATAAGGCACAAGCTATTCATGAAAAAGAATAAAAAATAAAAACGAGGCAGTTGAGAAGAGTAATATACTAAAGCAAAGATAGAGATGCACTGAAAGCTTTGAAAGGACTGCCACATTAACACAAATAGAAAGCATTAAAAAGGAGCAAATCCATAAAAATAAGGCCCAATTTGATAAGATTTTTGAAGATTGTACTTGTTTTCTTACCATTCTTTACAATGATTTCCATCTTTCCTAAAAAAAACCTTTGAATTCATAGCTAAATCCCCCC
>NC_036655.1:7874723-7961078 GCF_002806865.2 Cucurbita pepo subsp. pepo | reverse complement strand
AAAAAAAAAAAAAAAAAAGAAGACAAGTTTTCTACTTTTTTCCTTTTTTTTTCCCTCCAAATCTTTGCTTGAAAACACTTATTTAAAAGTAGGTAACAAAACAAAGAAACTTGGGAGAAGTAGTGTTTAGAAGCTTAATTTTTTAAAAACCAAAAATGAAAAATGAAATGGCTATCACACAAGGCATAGATAATTCAAATATGAATTAACCTATATTTCAGGACAACCACCAGCCATCAGCATTTATTTTTTATTCCAAATCTTCATCATAGCAGCCAAGCCACAGTGTTGGAATTTCTTCCCGTTTCCAGGCTTATATATTAGCAACTTCCATTAAAGACAGATTTCTTGAGCGTAATCTTTCTACCAAAGACCACCGTTCTTACAAACCAATTTCCATTGGATTCTATGCATCTTGCCATAAACCACCTATATTTTTGTGCCGCTCCCTGCACTATCCAGTCCCCATCTCTTACAAAACTTTACTCTAAATGGCAAATAATTAAAGGACTTGTGACAAAGGGGAAATAAAATCTTGATCCTTGACATTCCAATGTAAATTTTCAAACAAGGCCCTTCAAACAACACCATTGTACTAGGATCTAAATGGTCACCATCTTTAAGATGACAGTTAAAGAAATTTACAATCAGCAGAACTTCGATGGAATAGTCCCCATCCATTTATTCCATCTCCAAATATGAAACGAAAGAGAATGGTATCCTCAATGAGAGACTCCAGATGTTGAAATGCTAAACAAGCGTCTAAAAATTGATCCAAACATCAACCTTAGGCGCATTATTGTTATAGATGCAAACAAGCTGATGGGCTAAAAACCAGCATTGAAACATAATGCACACAAGTGACAAAATATAGGAATGATCTATGACTTCTAGGAGAGTCATGATGATCAGCCATAAGCTAATGAATCGTGCGTCTCTAACGAATATTCTAATCTCCACACAAGTTACAAAAGGCCCCTGTACCCATATGAAACTAATGAAGCCTTCTATTCTACTGGATTGCATGAAGAAACAGTTCATTTCAAGAACGCTGGAATTCCTAATAGGTGCTGGTATAATCTGTGGGAGCGCAGTAATGTTGAATCGTCTATAAACTAACCTGTAGTTGATTGCTGGAGATATCAAGCACAACCAATCCCCGAATGCGTCCAAATTCTTCAGGCAAGAACTGCAAGCGTCGGCTGGAGAGATTAATTCGATCTATTTCCTTCTCATTCGCTTCCTGAAGAATCCTCGCAACCTCCTCATTGGTCTCCTCGCTTACTGGATCCAATTTTTCCTCCTGCAGCCCTCTCTCCGCCGATTCGTAAATCTTCACCAACCTTTGCTCCGCTTCCTTTAACATCTTCGCATACGCCTCGTGCATCTCATCCAGTTGCACAATTGCACTATACAGCTGCTTCTCTTTATCCGCCGCCTGCCGGCACTCGTTCTCTCTCTCAGCAAGAAGCGCCCTCCACTCAAGCATCTCCACATCTGCCGGCCTAGGCGAAAGCACGATTTCCTGGAGCTTGGCAGACAAATTGGCTTCTACATCAGCGAGCTTAGCCTTGGCAGTATCGATAGCCTCATGATCTGGTCTCTCCCCAAGGGTTTTGAGGATGGATCGGGTCTGAGCAACATCAGAGATGGCGCTGGTCATAGAAGCCAATACCTTAGGGTCCGATAGATGGGGCATGTCATCGACGATTTGGGAGGAGGAAGAGGATAGATCGGAAGGATTTTTCGCAGCGTGGCGGGACGGCGGAGATGCAGGCTGTTCGATATCGAATTCGACGGCCGGCGGTCGGGGACTGAGAGAGGGGATTCTAGCCATGACGTAGGAAAGGATGGGGAAACTTTTGGGGTTCGGATCCATGGCCATGGTGAGTGATTGCAAAGCAACAAATTGGATCAGAATAACAAAGGGAAGAAGAAGATGGAGTGGAGATTTGGGAGTAGGAAAGTGAAAGAGCGAGATATTGCAGTCCGCTCAGAATACCACGGGAAGGGTTCCGTCGCTTATTTCACAGCCACTGTTTTGTCTCAATCCACGTCATCCAAGTTCGTTACAGGTTACAAGCGTAACAGCGGGTAATGATAAATTTCCCGGTTCTTTAATAATAATATTATTATCTCAGATGTGCGATAATAAAATAGGCCTTATGGAAATATTTAAGTTTTGAAAAAATTGGTGTATAATTAGTTATTTAAACTTTCTAAAAAAAATAAATTATTTTAAATTAACAGATAATAATGTGCAAAAATGAAAGTTAATTATTCAACCAGACAAACAATTCATAATTTATGTTTATTTAGATCAATTTTTAAACCAATAAATGAGTCATTAAATACTTAAATAAAAAAATTCAAAATTCAATTATTTGAAACTTTATTTACCTTAATATAACTAAATACAAATTTTTTAATTTAATAATTATCAAAATTTAATGGAATAGTTAGCTGTCGTTATTCGATGTGCGATCTTACAATCTACGTTTTTGGGGTCAACGTCTTCATTGGCACATCGCTCGATGTCTGGCTCTAATACCATTTGTAATAGTCCAACCCTAATGCTGGTACACTGCTCGGTGTTCGCCTCACTATTTGTAATAGTCTGAGTGCACTGTTGGGGCTTGATACATATTATCCACTTTGACCTGTTACGTATCGTTGTGAATCTCACGATTTTAAAACGCATCTACGAAGAAGATATTTTCATTCTTATAAAAAATGTTCCATTTTCCTCTTTAATCAATCTATATATATATATATATATAAATAAGAAATAAGGTGAGAAAGAGTCCAAAAAATTGAGTGGTGCTTGTTGTCACATGGCTCTGCCTCCCCTCTACAAATCAAATGATTCTCATCCAGCAAACAACTCATTATTCGTTTTCTAGGTTCTTGATTTTCTTTTAAATACATAACAAATGAGTTTCTTTATGGATTTAATTAATATGGAGGAATCAACCTCCACCTTCTTTACTCTCATCAATTCTTGCAATATTCTTACCACGGTGCATTCATTTATACAAATGTTTTCATTTTTTTTTTCCTTATAAATACATTTTGAATAATATCCTTGTGAACGAAGGAATGCTGTGTTTTTTTTTCCTAGTGCAGTTCCTTCCTCTCCTGCTTTTAATAAAAGACCGCTTTCCATTTATTTAAGGTTTAACTCTTATCTTAATTTTTAAATTTGTTATGTTTTGATTTAAATTTACCATATTATACTTCGAAGTAGCTCAAAACGTCCTTCTCTATTAAAAAAACATACCATAGATCAATTTTAACCTATGTGATATAATTTATTTGTGATCAAATTGAACTCCAAATTTAACTATTTCTCATAAGCCTAATTCTACCTGACCTACTCATTATTTTCTTAATAAACCTTAAAAGTTTTAATATTTCCAAGTGTTTTTCAACGAAATTAATTAAATTATAATAATACTTTTCATGTCTATTTAAAGCTAAGTTAGCCTAATTCCATCAACAACTCCAATATGCGTCCAAGTCTTATTAGTCGAGGCGGCATAACATAATAATTATACCTTCTAATATGTTCTAATAATGTCGTCAGCCAAAGGGTATTCCCGTAAATACACCAGAGACAATTCTTCATCCTCGTGATGCCACGTAATAAATGGCCAACCAAAACACAACTGGCTCTTCCAATTTCTCTCAAAATTTATTACCCCCACAACCCTAGGTGGATTTCTTTCTTAAACATAATTTTCAATTAATGATTTTTTAATTATATTTCAACAACTCCTGGAATAGGAATCGGAATCGGAATCGGAATCGAATCCCAAGTCATCTTCGCCTCACGAGAAACTGCAAATCCAAAACAATGAAACCTTCGTTAAAGAAAAATATAAAATAAAATAAAATAAGAAACTCACACGTTTGATGGGAGACACGTATGAAGTTGGCAGGGATTACGAAGCCGACGGAATTTTGATACGTGTCGAACAAGAATGGGGAGGCTGCATCGGTTCAGAAGATTCGTCCTCTAACGCCAGAGGGTATCGCAACGCAAATCAAGGCGCAAAATATACACAAAAAGGTAATTAAATGTGTATATTAAGACTTGTGAATGAAGGCCACGTGGCACGCCCGATTGCACAGTCCTCAGGCCGACTCACGGGCACCGTGTGCGGCGGCACCGTGACGGAGTTTAAGAACTAAGATTGAGATTGAGAACGAGAACTCCTCCTCTCGCAAAACTCCGGCCGGATTAATCAATTTTTTTTCAACCACACAAACCAATTAATTCGAAAGTTTTTAAGCTTTCTCCCAACAATCAATCAATCACAAGCCAAAACTAAAAACTATCTTGTTCTGTTTTAGCTTCTTTTTTTTCTTTTTTTTTTCCCGTCATCGTCTACCTAGGGTTTGTACTTTTATATGCGGAGTCCTCGCCTCGAGTTTAGGGATTCATCTTCAGTTCCCGTGAGCACAGTGGGGGCTGGAGTACAAAAACCTAGGGCTCCCATGGGAACAGGTTCTTCCATGGCAATTTCGCGGTCCAACGAAGTATTTATTAGGAGGCGAGGAGATCTGACGACTGAATCTGCACGAAGGAGAAGAGATCCGGTCGTTGATTCCGTATTGCGGCGAGCTCGGAAGCGAATCCACACCGTGGCATGGAGAATTAGGAAGAGTGAAGTCCACACTCGACGGAGGAGAAATTTGCTTGAGAGACTTCGGAGGCGAAAGAATGGCTCTGATTTGAAGAGGATGCGACAACGACGAAGAAGCACGATCGTATTCCTCAACGATATTGGCCAAATCTTCGTCAGATCTAACAGAAATCAAGGTTTCCAAGTCTCCGCCTGGCAATTGGCACTTCAATGTAACGGTAGAACCACAGAATTCTCCAAGCTTCACCATTAACTCTGCAAAACGGAATAAAACGCATACATAAACACCTAGACACAAATATCAAAACGTACAGGTTACGTCACCAAACAAAACGAGAAAGAACAAAATACGAACCGGAATACGAGACAGAGCGATCGACGGCTAAAACTCTGGTAAGACCACCAACGTAACGGAGTTTACCATCGGTTCGACGGGGAAGAATCTTGCCGCCATAGCTACACAGAAACTTCAGGGTTCCCGTACGCGCATCAGACCTCATATCTTCTTTAGACTGTTAGTGAGTTGAAGTAAACGAGTTCTGTTGGTGCGAATCGAATAGAACACGAAGAGAAGTCTCTAGAAAGAAGGGAGAGCAGGAGGTAGAAGAAGGAAGAATGTGGTGAGAGAGAACTCCTCTTTTGCAAACCTTAGGCAGTGATTTTGTCGGGTATTTAAAGGGAGAGGAGGAGGACGCTAGTGGGACCCACACGTTCAATACGACGTCGAGTTAACGAAATAGGGATATTTCAAGTAACGCGGGAGGGAGGCCGAACCGCGAATATTCTTATTGAAGGGGGGAAATACGGTGACCACGTGGCGATTACCCATTCGTTCACCTCGCAAAAGTATAACCTCCTTTTCTGGCTTGAAATTTGGGCGAAGTTCTCTTCTCATTAGGCGCCTATTTATTCCTTTTTATTTTTCCTATTTTCATACTTAATTTTTTTGTCTTGTTTAGATTTTTTAACCATTAAAGTAAAAATATATTAACATTCGGATTCTTTTTTAAATAAAAATTAAAGAACGTTCACAGTTGAGCAGCGGAAACAGAGAATATTTTTGCTTTTAAAAAAATTAAATATTGGTATAATATTATTTAGTTGGGATTTAGTTATAATTGAAAATGGTGACAATATTTGGGTTAATATAATATAACTCGATGTCCCAGAGAAAATGTCATATTTGCCCCCGGTCTCATTATGAAAAGTAAGCACATTATGTAATGAACTATGTAATTTCACGACTTAATTTAAAGGGTCAATTCAAAGTGGGAACATTGCAACATGCTGAGGGGCCTACTTTGAATACAAATATCGAAATAATTGATTTTAAAATTGGAAAATAATTAGAAATTTTAATCGTTAACATAATTAAATTCTACCAAATTTCTATTGCCAACTAATATGTTTGGACCGGAAACGGAAGTCGAGAAGCTCTCGAATATAATAGTGTGAATCGTACTTTAATGAGTTCTAATACGCAACGTCAAATAGTCTCACTACGAGACCCTACATAGGTTAGAGAGGGAAACAAAATATTTCTTGTCAGAGTACGGAAACCTCTCCCCAGTAAACATGTTCTAAAATTGCAAAGCTGATAATGATACATAATAGATTAAAACGGATAATATCTACTAGTGATGGACTTGAACTCTTATACTCACTTTTTCGATCTGAAAATAAAATAAAAAATAGTGGAACTAAGTTGGTATGAAAGTAGATAGTAATATAATTAAAGGTGCTTTGTTGAGTTGATATATTAAATTAAAGAGCAACAAAAGTGAAGGAGTGGCTAATTAAAATGGTATCTCAAGTACAATGTTGCGTTGTTAAAGAGTGATCTTGACTGTCCCAAATCATCATTATTAATTTTCTTTTTAAGATAAAAGAATAGAAAAGCTATTTTATTGTATTTATATTTGTAGTTTAAAAATCATCCAATTTGAAAATTTGAAGAATTAAATAAAATTGAGAGCATTCGGGAATCATCGGAGTATGAAGAATTTGATGTCATATACTTCATCAATGACGACGCACAAACGTCGCACCAGTAATGATTGAAGAAGCTTTTGAATTGGGATATAAAACGAGATAAAGAACAATATGCGAAGCAATAAAGAAAAATATAACTGAGATTCAATAGGTTAGAGCAAAGACAATGATGGAAATAAAGAACGAGCTCGAGAAACTACTTGAAGAAGAAGATGAAATCTGCCTCCTTGTCATGAATCATAAGATCTCACGAACCACCGAGTCTTTGCATATAAGTTGCACCCTAAGCCTTTTGATTGAGGGTATATCTACCTAAGCGTCATGCATCACTACCTCCACACACAATACCCATCGAGGTTTGTTGCATAGGTGAGAGCACAATTTGGCCTCTCGTTCGCACCATAGCATGGATGGTTTAAAATTGAGACCTCATCACTTTTCATCATGATACAATGATAGTTTATTCAACTTTAGCCTCGTGTCGCAATATAAGCTCGTACACATCCTCGTATGAATGACGACTAAAAGTACATGGTGGTTTCCATATCTACCACTTGTTAAATTAAAAATAATTAATTATAGAAAACAATAATATTTTAAAAAAAATTATTGCAGTTGAAGTGGGTCCCATCTGCCAACCTAAACAGGATTAGGTGTCGTTTAAGCAAAGCCATAAGCAACGACCAATCTCTCCCGCGTGTTTGGTCCACTTCTTCGTTCCTTCTTTCTTTTTTCTTCTTCTTTTGTCGTTTACCGTTTTAATTTCAAATATTTATAATTAAATCTAAATAAATCATCCTCAACTATTTAATTCAAATTTAAACTTCATTAAATATAATTAATTAAATTAAACCACAATTACGTTAAGGATTATCTAAAAATAGAATAAAACCTAACGTAGCGTATTAATTCATTAGTTTATAATAATTACAAAAAAAGAAAAAAAAACATTTATCAATTTTCATATTTAAGAAGATATTCACAGAGATATGACGTAAGAAAATGTCAATTATCAATGCCATTCGGTTGATTGCCGACGTGGATCGAACTATTAAAAAAAAAACATTATCAACAGTTCATAGAAGACAATGGAAACTCGTATTTTTCTAAGCCTCGGCAGTTAGCATAGGGCAACCGTCAGAACTCGAGTCGAAACCTGATTCGACGTGGACATGGACCATGACACGTGGAGAGGAAAGGAATTAAAGTCAAGACACGTGTAAATGTTTGATGGATTGGGTGGCCAGTAATAAAAGAAAATATTAATTAATTAAAATTTAACAATGTAAGTTATCTTAAAAGGGAAGGGAAATGCATGTGCTGGTATACAATGCATGCATCCATCAAATCCAAACGGCGGTGTTTGTATTTTACCGTTATGTCCTTTTCTCTATATATATATATTACGAAGATTAGTGTGTGAATTACATATTTAGCCCTTGATTGATTTTGACACTCTGGATTTATGAATGAATTTCTTTTATTTTTAATGAAAATAATATTGGTGGTGGGAGTGAAAGTAGGTTGGAAGTCGGCAATAACAAAAAAGATAACTAACAAAATAATAATAAATAAATGGAAATTAAATTTAAAAAATAAAATTATAATTATAATAGGAGGGCGAAATTGGTCCGCAGGTTCGTTCAGATTTGGACAGGCTTTGGGTTGAAAAGCGATAAATCCACACATTTACGATATTGCCCTCGGAGAATGACTTTGTCGGCCTAATATCTTGGACTAGGACCATCGAGAAAGAAGTATTCTCGTGGCAACGAAAGACCATGGTGGTTCTTGATTTTTGTCTCTATTGCTCCTTTTAAGATATAAAATACAAAATTATTTTTATTTTCTTTATTATTTTAGATATGGATAAATATATATTTTTCTCTACAGGCCGAGCGAGCCCATGGGCACAGGTTTCATGGGCCGACATGAAAAACAAATAAAGCCCATTATACAATTACATTGAACAAATAAAGCCCATTATACGGTGTGTATTAGTAGTAAAACAAATTAAATAATCATCCAATCATATTAGCTTAAGACCATGTAAATAGAACAGGATAGTAAAAGCTTCTTGTTGCGGCGGCGGCGGCAATGTAATTCAACGGTCATAAAATGAATAAACCGCGTTTTCTGAAAAGATTACTTCACAATATGAAGCTTCTTTCCGCATCCAATCTTTTCCACTATCTTGACTAATTCCGTAGACCGCTGAATCTACTGAAACTTTACACCTCCGGCGACGGTGGAAGAGATGGAACGACAACGGCGGCGGCGACGACGACGACCTCTGTTACTTCTACTTCAGCTCTGTATCTTCTTCATCCTTTTCTTTCCCTCTTACGCAGTTGATTTCCTCTTCAATTCGTTCACAAACGGCTCGAATGGCACCGACATCATTCTCATTAGCGACGCGAGGTTCGATTCCCCTGTAATTCGTCTCAATAATGACTCAAACCCAAATTCAATCGGGCGAGCTTTCTATCACACGAAGCTGATTATGAAACCCACTTCGAATTCAACTACGATCTCTTCTTTTTCAACTACTTTCGTGTTTTCAATTTTGCTGGAAGTCGCTACTAGTCCAGGCTTCGGTATGGCCTTCGTTCTTTCCAATTCCACTTCACCTCCCGACGTCATAGCGGGTCAATACTTCGGTCTCTTCACAAATTCCACTACCCATGTCGTTGCTCCGCTTCTCGCCGTTGAATTCGACACCGGTCGAAACACGGAGTTCAACGATCCCGATGATAGCCATATCGGAATCGATTTGAACAGTATGTTGTCGATAAAAACACAGACCGCTGGGTATTTTGACCATAGTGGAATTTTTGTTCCAATTCAGATGAGAAATGGGCAAAACCTTCGCGCTTGGATCGAATTTGATGGGTCCAATTTCGAAATCAATGTCACGATTGCCCCAATTGGAATTCCTCGTCCATCGAAACCCACTTTGAGTTTTAGGGATCCTGAAATAGCAAATTATGTATCGAATGAAATGTTTGTGGGATTTTCAGCGTCGAAGACAAAATGGGTTGAGGCGCAGAGGATTTTGGCTTGGAGTTTTAGTGACACTGGTGTTGCTAGAGAGATTAACAACACGAATTTCCCTGTGTTTATGAGAGCATCACCGCCGTCTTCCTTGTCGCCGGGATCTGTTGCCGGTATTGTAATCGGCAGTGTTGTGTTTGTGATCTTAATTGGATTTGTGGGGTTTTTGTATTGGCGAAAGAACAGAGCAAGTGAAGAAGATGATGAAATTGAGGATTGGGAGCTCGAATATTGGCCTCACAGATTCTCTAACGAGGAGCTTTCACAGGCCACTGATGGATTTTCGGATAAGAATCTGTTGGGTTCCGGTGGATTTGGAAGAGTATTCAAAGGAACTTTACCAAACAACACGGAAATCGCCGTGAAGTGCGTAAATCACGATTCAAAACAGGGGCTAAAGGAATTCATGGCGGAAATCTCGAGCATGGGTAGGCTTCAACATAAAAATCTAGTCCAAATGCGTGGATGGTGTCGAAAAGGCAATGAATTAATGTTGGTATACGATTACATGCCGAATGGAAGCCTTAATCGGTGGATTTTCGACAAACCCACAACGCTACTCGGCTGGAAACAGCGCCGCCGTGTGCTCGCTGACGTTGCAGAGGGTTTGAACTATCTCCACCATGGTTGGGACCAAGTGGTGATTCACAGAGACATAAAATCAAGCAACGTGTTAATGGATTCGGAAATGAGAGGCAGACTGGGCGATTTTGGGCTGGCAAAACTGTACCAACACGGCGAGACTCCAAATACCACGCGCGTCGTTGGGACCTTGGGGTATTTAGCGCCGGAGATTGCAACGGTGGCTACTCCGACGGCGGCTAGCGATGTGTATAGTTTTGGGGTTGTGATTCTTGAAGTAGCATGTGGGCGGCGACCGATTGAGATGGCAGTGGAGGAAGAAGAAATGGTACTTATAGATTGGGTGAGGGATCTTTACTCCGCCGGACGGTTGATTGCGGCGGCGGACTTGCGAATCAGAGAGGAGTATGAAACAGAGGAGATGGAGTTGATGTTGAAGCTTGGTTTAGCTTGTTGTCATCCAGACCCTGAACGGCGGCCGACAATGAGGGAGGTTGTGGCTGTTTTGATTGGAGAACAACAGACAGCTGAGTCAGTGGAACTTTTGTCGGGATTGTCCGGCGGCGCTGTTGATGGCAGTCCAGAAGTTTGACTGGCGACTACAATGTTTTACCCTGAATTTATTTCATCTTGATTGAATAATTGTTCCTTTTTCACCGTCTGTAATTACAAGATTCAAACAATTTCTGCGAGTTCTTCATCGTTTTAATAGATTGTGTATTGGAAAGTTAGTGAATCTGTGTAAAGAAAGGCCTGCATTACAGAGATGGCAGTAAAATTTAGCTTGAAATTTCACTGTCAGCAACATCAGAGAGTGAAGTTGAGGGAATGGAAACTGAGTTGCTGTCTGTTCTTCTTTGAGCCTTTCCTTGAACCTCCAGACATTTGCTTACAAGCTTTGGCTACTGACAAGTTCATTGCCTCCGGCCCGCTGCTGATCACACCGATGTCCGATTTGCCTGCCGGGTTGTTGATGTCGGAGAATATCTCTGTTCAATCCCCCAACGAATTACAATCATATATTGTTTCGATTATCGAAAATTCGAATGAGTTTGTTTAAGAGATATCGTCCATACCTATGAAGTTAGGCCTTTCTCCAAAATGTATTTCATGTTCTTCTTGTCTACTTCCTCTTGCTACTGAACTTGGAGTTGTGTTCTTGGTTTGGTTTAGGCTTTGGATGAGTGCTAGATTTCCTTTCTTCAGTCTTCTCCGTCGTAAAACAATCCCGACGACCACCCCGGATAAGATAGCTAAAGCGAAGGAAGACATCAGAAGAAGATCCGAGATCCAAGATGGGGTTCTGTCTTTTGTCTTTTTGGAGGCTTTCTTGGTTGGAACGACGATATGGTTGAAGACGATAAGGGCGACAAAGAACACGATTGATATCAGTCCAGTAATTACAGCCATCCAGCCTAAGCTTTCAAGCCCATGTGCTGCATAGCTTGAACGGTTCACGCTCGATTGTATCGTCTGCATTTGAGAGAACTTGTTTAGCAGTTCGGTTAGAGTTGAACCAGATTGCAGTTCTTGTGTCACGAATACTTTGAGCTGCAAATGCATTTTTCCATCCAAGCGTTTCAGTAGTAAAGGTAAGATCGAGCTGAGTAGCGCAACGTCGTGGGACTTTTTCATGACGTGTATAAGTTGGATTCTTGCAGGGCAGATGAATTTAGTGTTGTTCTTCATAGAAGTGATCTCCTGTAAAATGCTCAAAAGTGGGGTTACTCCAATTCCTCCAGCAATCAGAATCAAGTGATCATATCTGCAAGAGATTAGTTACGCGTTACGCGTTCGGGTTATCGAAAACATCAACCCAGTACATTTGAGAACTTAAACATACCTTAGGAAGTCCAAGGAGGCAGGTCCATAAGGGCCCTCGACTGCAACGGAGATGCACTTCAACTGATCCGACTCTCCCTCTCGTTCGGTGTTGATTATCTCATACAAAGACTTCGTCCATGACTTATTACATTTAACGACGATCGACATTGTTTCATCATCAACACTCGAGCTGGAAATCAAGCTGAAAGCATGCCACTGAAATCTGGAAATCCTTGGTATCTTCACATACACAACGCTAGTTGGTTTGTACTTCAGCCCTTACATTGCAAAGAAATTTGGCTATTTAGAGAAGTCTCGTATTAAATCTGCAAAGGAAAAAAAGGGATGGGTGTAGAAGTACTCTGGTCTTTTGGCAGAGTTAGTTCCACAGCTTTGCAGGGGAGGACTCGAGCCGAGACGACACACGTTTCGGTTCTAGACTGAATAATTCGGAGGATCTTATCAATGGCAAAGAGAAACAGTCCAGGAAATACCATGTAAAAGTGTCTATCTCCAGCATGAAACAAGAAGAACACAAAAAAGACAATGTATAAATGGTGTGTGTAGTAGAAGATCTCAAATTTGATTCTCCTTATCTGAGGCAGGGAAGTGATCCAAATCACTAATCCTGTAATCAAAGTAATCTCCCCGGCGATGTAAATCCGGCCGGTGTTCTGCCATTTCCACACCTAGTTTCAACAAAACATTAATCACATGGAATCATTGACAGTGATATCCCACGTCCACTACTAGAAAGGGAAACGAAACATTCTTTATAATGGTATAAAAACCTCTAGCAGACGCGTTTTCCTAGAAGGAAAAGCTCAAAGAGGACAATATTTGTTAGCGGTGAGGTGAGTTTGGACCGTTAAAAATGGTATCAAAGCCAGACACCAGGCGGTGTGTTAGGGAGGACGCTGGTTCCTCAAGGGGGACCGATTGGAGAGGAGAACGAAACATTTCTTATAAGCGTGTGGAAACCTCTCCCTAACAAACGTGTTTTAAGACCTTGAAGGAAAGCTCGAGAGGGAAAACCCAACGAGGAAAATATCTACTCGGTGATAGGAATAGAAACAAACAAGGCAAAGAAGAAGAGTTACCTGATCTTGAATCTGGTTGCTGATCCCCCAGATGAACAAGGTGCTGGCGCCATGGAAGGTGCCAAACAACACCATTGCAGTGCCAAGCCAGACGTGATACTTCACTGAAGCTTCAAACTGAATGCCAATTAGCCGAAATGGAGCCAACCCTCTCAAGACAGGCAGAAGAAGCAGCCCCAAACAGGCCTCTGCTAGCAAACCAAACCTGGTGGCTACTCTTAAATACTTGAGTTCCCATCTGAAAGTCATCAAAATTGGACATAATTCAACCCCAGAGACTCATAAAATAAAGAAACAGCATTAACACTTTGTTCTTCAAAATCACTCACATCTTCAAGTTGAGTGATTCTTCGGGCATCAACTTTCTGAAATCTTTAGATATTCGAGCATAGAACGTCCAAGCCAGGAAGAGGAGAAACAAAGCAACACCCAGAAGCTCAATTCCAGATAAAATACCCACATAGCTGTTCACAACAAGTGGGTTCGAAAGAGTATTGGAAAAGGTTGAAAACTTCGTTTGCCTGTAGCGAAAAAAAAAAGAAAAAAATTCAAGAAGAAGATCAAAAGCCCTGTTCTAAGCGTGTAGAAATTTGACGACCAAGATGAACATTCCTGCAAGTTTGTGGCTTGGAGTGTTTGATATTCAAATAAACCAGTCCGATTATAACCAGAGCAACAACAGGAAAGGTATACACCACAAAGTTGAGACCTGAAAAACATGAAATCATTTCAATTATATATGACAAGCAGGAGCTGGATCTGCAAGAATGAACACAACATGCAGACTAATATACCATAGTATCCAAATACAGATGCTCGGGCAGTGTTTTCAGCAACACGCCATTTTCTTGTCCAGAGATCTGTGGGTTTCAATAGCCACAGAGAAACCCAACCAGCACATAGAAGAATCATGAACACTTCGATAGCAGTAAGAAGAACGGCTCTTGCCTTATGATTTCTATTCATATTTGAAATTATCCGTCCTCTGTTTTCTGTTTGGCTATTTGGGGTTTGTGTTTGTGTTGTGAATTTATACATTTTAGAGGGAAACCAATAAGAATGTTTCGATTTCCACGAGTGGAGCTACGTGGTGGGTCATTAAAAGTGGGGGAACATAAAACAGAACTTGTACAAACTTTACATGATGGCTTCAAAAGTCCAAGATTTGTTCAATCAGATTGGATTTAATTCATACAGAGGAAACCCCAAGTGTCAATATTGATGGTGGAACTGTAATGAGCCTTGAATAGCTCTGATGCTGTAATGGTATGAATGCTTTTTCATAATGGACAAAATGGGAAATGGTGTCCTTTCATGGTGGGAAAATGACGCTATCTTCTCTCTTTCCTTTTTCTTTTCCATAGTCTGCTCATCAATTGGATTGATCATTATCTTGCCATTTTGGTAGGCATCTTCCAGCCGACTTTCAATGGCGTGATCTTGTTTGTCAAACAGCACTTTTTGTGGTCTGTGTGAGACTCCATGGATTCCATAAAGCACCAATCTTGCACTCAAGAGTCTATCTCTGCAACTTGCAGAAAGCCACAAAGAAGAAGGAAGAGAGAAGGAGACAAACATAAATATCTCTTCACAACGAGCTTGTTACAAATCAACTAAACAAGCTAACAAGATGATGTCCGAAAAAAGTTCCTATTTATTGCAACGATGACATGAGAGACAAGACAGTAGTAGTCCTCCAACCCCACCGCTGGTAGATCTTATCTGCTTTGGCCATTTACGTATCACCATCAGTCTCACAGTTTTAAAACACGTCTACTAGGGAGACGTTTCCACGCACTTATAAGGAATGTTTCGTTCTCCTCTCCAACTGATGTAGGATCTCACCATCCACCTCCCTTGGGCCAGCGTTCTCCTTGGCATACTGCCCAGTGTATAGCTCTTATACCATTTGTAACAGCCCAAGTCCACCGTTAGTAGATATTATTTGTTTTGACTCGTTACGTATTATGGTAAACCTCACGATTTTAAAACATGTCTATTAGGGAGAGGTTTTCACACCCTTATAAGGAAGGTTTCGTTCTCCTCTCCAACCGACGTAGGATCTCACCATTATACTTCTGCTGTACTTGACACGAAAGAAGAGTTTTAACAACCAAACTGTTAGCTCCTCTTCTTACGAGCTCGTGACCAAGAAGCAGAAGATGGTCTATGGAGGTTGGATAAATGTACAACATAAATGTGCATATAGTTTAGTTCAGGAATACGAGGAAAGCACAAACAGAAGCCAAGGTGGTCGTCAACAAGCAAGAGGCAATACAATATAAGGTCAGCAAGCATTAACTAAGGACTAGATATAAATGATTCAATCTTCCATTACCAAACATCATGCTCCCAAGGACCACAATCAAAGCAAGCCACTTTTATTACTTTTTAAACATGGATCCAAGACATTTACTCTGCACCATTCACAATACATTTAATTTGTCTGTCAATATATTACCAATCTGGGGTTTTCTCAACCTATCATGATCAGAATGATCAACACCAACCAAAGTCATATATTAAGTTTTTTTTTATGAGGCTTATCTTGATGTTTTGAAGAGAAGTTGGAAAAGACTTGGCAACTTTTGGAAGAATCTGTAGTGGATGCATGTGCCACCCCCTCATCATATTCTAAACTGGCCCCCATGAGAAGGATGCAATATTAAAGATTTAACTATGAAACCTAGCTTTTTAGGCTATTTTGACAAGGACCCACTTTTTAATTCCTAAAAGTGTTGGTAAGTTTAGAAAGAAATAACTAAAAGAGTAAGTTCTAAGAATTGATATGAACCGAGAGATATCAATCATATAATATACTTCAAACTAGACATGATCGATCTTGTTTGTGGAGTGATTCGAATCTCAATCAAGTGTTCTTGCCTTGTGATATTCAATCAACAAGGTAATTTGAATCTTACTCTCCTGGTAGTGATTCTTTATTTTATCTAGAATTGTCTGTCGTTTTTGTTAAAAGATAGGCAACTAAATGCTCGAGTTGATTGGATAACGAAGAAAGGATGAAAAAAGTGTGGGGGAGAAAGGGAAATCAAATGGGTAAGAGTTTGTCAATCTTTTCAACTAATGAATTCTTCATTCAAGTGGTTAAAGCTGTGGAAATCAAAAGAAATTTGTTTGGTTTTTTTTTCACCTGTTCTGTTTGACTAAGCCAAAGACACAAGGGGGAAAAAAGGAGAAGGAAAAGAAAAGGCAATGTTGACAGAACAATGTGGCTGCAGGCCCATGACACAAGAGAATCTATCCTCTCTTTCTCTCTTTTCCTTTGTGGTTATGAGAGCAAGAATGTCTTTTTCTTTGTATACTTCCAACCCACTAAAAACACATTCTTGTCATTTTCATTCTCATATCAATTCTCATTGTTCTTTGCGCATTTGGAGAGCGAAAGAGACAGAGAGAGAGAGAGAGCTAAGAATGGAAGAGGAGTTTCAAGGAAGGCCAGCAGAGTTACAACTGCAATGCTGCAGTGCAAGGATCATGTCACCGGAGATCGTCGAGATTGGAGACGAAAGTAAGACTATTATCAGTAGCAGTGACCGTGGTGCAACCGATGTCTATGTCGCCGTTGGTAAAGATGATATAGATGTGCTTAAATGGGCCCTTGATCATGCTGTCTCACCTGGTTGTTGTGTCTTTCTTATCCATGTTTTTCCTCCTCTCACCTACATCCCTACTCCAGGTAACCAAGATTTCTTCTTTGTTTCCTTCTTTCAGATCATAATCACAGATCAGTCAACTTTTATAGGCTGTTTTTCTTGAAAACTTGCTTTTAATGGATGTTTGATGCACATGGGTCATGGGGAAATGTATATTTTTTTGTTCCTTTTGCTACTTTTGACTATCTGGGTTCCTTCCAAAAAAGTCAAACTCAAGCATAGATTGTACAGATAAGTTCTTCTTTACATGATGGGAAGAAAACTAAGTCCAATCTGCTGAATCTACAAGGATATGGAAGGGAAATTCTCTTCAAACACACAAGAAAATGATATGATCATGAGTTCATAATCATCTTCATTGGCTTGTAATTCGTCTTTGTTCATGAATTGCTGTGAATTGCAGCATTTTTACTTGCAAATCCATTTTGGTTTTAGTTGGAAGATTAGCAAGGAGTCAACTGAGCCAAGAACAACTGAGAGTGTACATCAATGAGGAAAACAATAGAAGGAGAAATCTCTTGCAAAAGTACATCCGGTTATGCACTGACGCCAAGGTCAGTCTAAACAATGTCTGAAAAACACTGATAAAGAAACTTGTCTGAAACCTTAAACTCTGTTCCCATGTCTCAGGTGACAGTGGACACATTACTTCTGGAGAGCAACACGACATCCAAAGCAATCCTTCAACTAATTCCAGTGCTCAACATCACCAATTTAGTCATAGGAACCAAAAATCCACTTTCCACAAGGTTTGGAACCTTTCCACTTTTATGGGGTTTTGCAGAACTTGAATATACAACAAACAATCGCTTTTTATCAAATTCTCACCAAATTTGTGTAATTTCTTCTTAGGCTATTGGGGAAAAGAATGGCGAAAGGAGAGTTTGTGAAAAAGAATGCACCAGAATGTTGCGAGGTTACCATTGTTTATGAGGGCAAAAAGGTCGATGAGCGTCACCAGGAAATGGGGTTGCTTCCTTCTTCTCAAAACTCCGGTTGCCGTCGCCGGCGCTCCGGCAAGAACTTGTTCGAGTGTGTGTGCTTGTTCAGCAGGTCGGGAAGCGATTAATGGGTTCTGTTAATGCAATGAACAAGATGAAGAAGAACAAACGAAGAGAAAAGAGAGAGAATCACAATTTTTACTTACTTTTTGTTTGTTTGAATCCGATCAAAGCCTACAGATAGCCCATATCAGCTGGCTTGTAATTTAGCGGCCGCCGCAATTGAAATGAAATGATTTATGCATAGACATTGTCGGACCATTCGATTATTTTCCTGCTTTTGTTTTTCAATACCGAAAGTTGGATCATCGGACTGCCTAATTGTCGACTTGTCGTAACCGTATAAAATATATATATATTGTCGTGGAAACGACAATTAAAAGGGAGAGTGGTGGGCTCGAACTTTGGATCGCGTCCAATTCTGTCGGCCCATTTCTATTGGGCCTCGTAGCCCATCATTATCAGCACCGACCGAACAATTTCATTACTTTGTTCTCTCTAAACGTGAGCCCTCCTTCTTCCACCTCTTCGCCTGTGGATCTTGAACAATTCGAGCCGGAATAGCAAGAAATTCCGGGCGGTACGATCGGTCAGGTATCTTCCCTTTTCAATTCCACCGTTGGAGTAAGTTCTGCTTTGAAATCCCAGCCCGTGTATCAGAGTCATGAATCCTTACGACCATAGATACGCCGATCCCAATTCCTACCGCGAGCGCCGAAGGTATTGTTGGTATTTTGAGGTCTCTTTCTTTTCCTTGATTTCTCTATGAGGTTCTGATCTCTCTGCCCTTTTGCGGGTGTCTTTCGATTTTTCTTTTGCAGTGACCTAGTGGGTCCACAGCCTGCTGCGCCGCCGCCGATGGCAGGGCGTGAATCTATGTACAAAGGCTTTCATCCTCCTCCAGTACCATACTATGGCCGTGAAAGAGGTGGGGGAGGTGCTTTACCTAATGCTGGAGGTTTCAATGGCTTCCCGCGGTTTCAGCCTCCCGCAGGACCGTTCAATATCGGTCGCAGTGGCAATGATTTCGGTAGCGGCGGAAGGAGAATGTTTGATTCTGGGAGGGGCGGGAATATGGGTTTTGGAGGTAGACGTGGTGGAGGAACGGGATTTGAGGGGCGTGTTGGCGGACGTGGGGCTGGACGGGGTGGTTCATCAAGAGGGGACTTAGATAACATAGTTCTTCCGAGTCAAAATTTTGGGGATTTGGTCCCTTTTGAAAAGAACTTCTACACTGAGTGTCCTTCTGTGCGTGCAATGACGGAGTCCGAAGTCAAGATGTACAGAGAGAGGCGTGATATTAGAGTGGAAGGATACGATGTCCCAAAACCGATTCGGAGTTTTCAGGAGGCAAATTTTCCTGGTATTTACATATCCCATGAATTGAACGGGCTTGTATTTATGTTTTAGTATTCAAGAAACTTGCTGATTGTTCTTTATTTCGTTTGTTAGCTTACTGCCTTGATGTGATTGCGAAATTGGGATTTGTTGAACCAACACCAATTCAGGCTCAAGGATGGCCGATGGCCATGAAAGGAAGAGATTTGATTGGCATTGCTGAAACTGGCTCTGGGAAGACTCTGGCCTATCTACTGCCAGCTTTAATACACATTAGTGCCCAGCCTCGTTTGGGTTAGCATTAGATGACAGAGTTGCAGTCTTAATTTCTTTTTATTGCTACTCTCTTTCGACCATTAACATTGTGCTAACTTGTTCTCCATCTACATTCATTCAGTGCATGGTCAAGGTCCCATTGTATTGGTGTTAGCGCCCACCAGAGAATTAGCTGTTCAAATTCAACAAGAGGTCACAAAATTTGGGTTGCGTGCTAATATTAGAAGTACTTGCATTTATGGTGGGGCTCCTAAGGGCCCTCAAATTCGTGATCTCAAAAATGGTAATTGTTTTCACTGAACTGTTTTTGACTGTTTGTGGTTGATTTCTGGCAGTAATATAAGCTACTTCATTATATCTCAGGTGTTGAGATTGTTATTGCTACACCTGGTCGGCTCATAGATATGCTTGAAGCTGGCCACACAAACCTGCAGCGAGTTACTTATCTTGTTTTGGATGAAGCTGATAGAATGCTGGACATGGGATTTGAGCCACAAATAAGGACAATCGTGAGCCAAGTATGATATTACACCCCCGCTTTCTTTCTCCATACTTTGATAATGGAATTGCTTGTGGAGACTTACAATTAGTTTTATTTCTGGCTCTAGTCGGTGCTTGTAGCGAACTTTACAGTTTTGATGGTGCTTGTGGAAAATCTTCTATTTATTATGTGCAGTGTTCAGTCCTTAAACTTCTCTGAATGTAGAATTGAAGAGTGTTCGCTTAAAAGCTCTTTAAAAGTTTGTTTATTATGATGTAATACTCAGTTTTCAACTCTGTCTAAGAGATTTTATCTCTTTACAGATCCGACCTGATAGGCAGACATTATATTGGAGTGCCACATGGCCAAGGGAGGTTGAAAAATTGGCTAGGCAATTTTTACATGATGCGTATAAGGTTAGACAAGTTCTTTTTTGTCAATCACCACCGTGCTTCCATATGCCTTGTAGTTGTAGAAACAGGTAATGACATTTAGATGCTGTAATGTATCAGGTGATTATTGGTTCATCAGATCTTAAAGCTAACCAGTCAATAAACCAAGTCGTCGAAGTTTTGCCAGAGGCTGAGAAATATAGAAGGTTTGTTAAAAGTTTGTGATATTCTACAAAAGGTGTGAACAGACAGACAGAGAGATTCTTCCCATTTTTACATTTTAGCACATTTTTCTCATGCAGGTTAATAAAATTGCTTGTAGAAGTGATGGATGGTAGCCGTATTCTGATTTTTGTGGAGACAAAAAAGGGATGTGATAAAGTAACAAGGCAATTGAGAATGGATGGATGGCCAGCTCTATCCATTCATGGGGATAAAAAGCAGGCTGAAAGGGACTTGGTTTTGTCCGAGTTTAAGAGTGGAAGAAACCCAATAATGACAGCCACTGATGTGGCTGCAAGAGGGCTTGGTAGGGTTACTACATGTCAGGTGTTTTAGGTTTTAATTTTTAGGTGTTCGTTTTCAAATTCTAAATGAGTCGGCCAGCTGCTTTCCAGTTCCTAAATATAATATGTGGCTTGGGTGCAGAGGAAGGTTCTATTGTGCAGTGCACGATGATTGTGAGACTGCTTGGTTCTGTCTCCTATTTGAATCTGCATATGCTTTTTGTTTCTTTCTCCGGACTAAAGAGATCCTTTGCTTCCCAATCAATGTGCCCTAGGTTTTAGTTTACATTCTACTTCTTTTGGGCTTCCCTTTTTGCATGCTTTGGGGTAGTGGTTTGGTGAAGGAAGAAAGTTTGGTTTAAAGAGAACAGAGCCACCCCCTTTCGTAAGACTTCTAGTACATTAATAAATCATTGCATGAATGTCATATGGACACAAAGATAATGGTATTTGGAGGTTTCTCAATGAGTTTTTTTTCTGAGTTAAATGGGATGGAAGTCCTATGCTGTTTATGAACACTAATGATGTAAATCCTGTCTATCAATGGGTCAGTAAGGATAGTGAGAAGGTAGAGACTTTGATGAGTAAGGTGCCTGAGATTTTGGTCCTCTATAGTTATCCGAGCATTCTATTGGTACCCATCCACAATTATGGAGCTGGTTGTTTTGCAGCCTGGTTGACTCATTCATTATTGCATTGTTGGTATGGAAGTCGTCGTGGTGACAGCTGCTACTTATCCCTGCAAAGTTAAGGTGGGCACATTTATGTAGTAATGAATGTGTTATCTTACTTTTGGTCATCAGATCTTAGGAATGCAGGGATAAGGTTTTTTGCAGTTTTATCCATGCTCCCATGTTGCATGTATATATTTAATCTAACTATGACTGTCTGCTGTAGATGTGAAAGATATAAAATGTGTGATCAACTATGATTTCCCATCAAGCCTCGAGGATTATGTCCACAGAATAGGCCGAACGGGGCGTGCTGGTGCAAAGGGAACTGCATTCACATTCTTTACTCATGAGAATGCGAAACACGCCAGAGAGCTTATAAAGATACTGCGAGAAGCAGGGCAGATCGTCTCCCCTGCATTGTCTGCTTTAGCCTCGTCTAGTGCCACTGGAGGTAACATTCGTTTCTCCTAATCCTCAGGATGGATAGTATCTGATGTCAGAAGTGGTTGTGGCTGATTACAATTCGAAATTATTGTTTCTTCTTTTTTTTGGTGTAGGTTCTAGCTCTAAATACCGCCCTCAAGGACACAGAGGCTTTGGTGGTAACCGAACAATGGTTTCAGGACCAAATGCGATCCCTATTGGTTTGACGAGACCAAGGCCTCGCTAGCTTTTCGCACGAGTTGGAAGGAAAGCATATAAGCTAGATAAGTAGTGTATTTCAGAAATGTGGAGCATTTTCATTATGTAGTATAGTTTGAGTTATTACTGGAATAGCAATTTAGTATTGTTTGGCATGAAAAATGGACATGTGGGCATATGTGTACATAAAACCAGATTACTGGTAGACATTGCTGAGGGTGTTAGTATTAGGTATGGTGGTTGTTGGGTTGGTGAAGAAAGAAAATGAGAAGCCTATGGCTATTTTTCCCAACCTCTTCAAATTGTGATTTGATTTTGATTAAAGCTTACATAACCTTAGAGGGCCCCTTTACCTTTAGTACTTCATAAGGATAATTTCATTTTGGGTAAAGAATTTATTTGGATCTCTCCCTCCTATTTGTGTTGTAAACCAAACAAAGCCCTTCATTCATTTAGAGTATTCTCATAATACAACCGTTGTTTGTCCACCGTTAGTTGATATTGTTCTCTTTAGGCCTTCCCCTTAGGGATTTCTCAAAGTTTTTAAAATGGGTCTCTTAGGAGATGTTAGTGAGAGGTTTCGTTCCTCTCTAAAATCAACGTGGAATCTCATAATCCATCTCCTGTGAGGTTCAGCGTCCTTACTAGCACATTGACCGGTATCCACCCCTTTTGAGGCTCAGCGTCTTTGCTGGCATACTACCCGGTGTATGGCTCTGATACCATTTGTAACGGACCAAGCCCACTGCCATTTAATATTTCGAAGGGGGTGACTCTAGCTTTTAAAAGTATTTGATTTTTTAAACTTTTAATTTTGTATTTTTAAAAGTATTTGATTTTTTAAACTTTTAATTTTGTATTTATAAATATTTTAAAGGTTATTGGTTCAACCAAATATAAATTTTAATTTTACTAGCTAGTAAATTCGTGTCTCATCCAAATATTTCCATTGTTTTCTAGAGTTTAGGATGGTAACTTATAAAGTTACAATTAATTTAAAAAATGAAAGAGACAAAATGACGTGTCTCATCCAAATACTTCCATTTTTTTTTTTTTTTTACAAGTACATAATAAATTAAATGAAATATGGAAAAGACAGCTACATGTTTTGGCAAAGGGACAGAACATCACAGTTTGCAGGACAGTCCCTACAGATGGCCAAGCCCCACTCAATAATTGAAGGGATTGGCGTTTATTGAAAGATATTACTGCCCTAAAAGAATGAAAATTATATTTGTGGCACAATCTTCAACAGACTTTTCTTCTCATTTCTTTCACTATTAGCCCTCATCATTATCTCTTTTACAATATTGGCCCACACCAACTTCACCACTACCCCCACAAAATCCCAAAATATGTATTATACCCTTAATTGTCATCATTATTGATTTGAAACCTACCCTTTGTCCTCACATATATTTCCTTACACATTTTTTCAACCAATTAATTTCTATGGGCTATACTCAATTTACCCACATATATTTATATTAAAATATTCAAAACCATTCATTTATGTTTTTTTTTTTTTTTTAAAAGTAATTATTTTCTTTGTCTAAATTCTTAAATCAAGTTAATGTCGACGTTGCCTCTACAAAACGTATCACTCATAGTTCTCGTAGATCACACAACCCTTTCGTATTTGTTTTAACATGGTTGCCATAATCCTCTAATTTCTGTAATAAAGTTTGGATTGTTAGTCAAATAACTTTTTTTTNACATTTGATATGTGAAGGTGTCTATAGTGGGCTTCCCCCATTAGTCAAAGCCATGTAGCATTCCTCCTTAAAAGGGAGTTCTTTTTATTTATTTATTTATTTATTTATTATTATTATTATTAAGTGGTCTTGGTGGCTATAAAATATAATAGCAACAAATACAAATAATTCTAATCAGCAGCACTTCTCATTGTGGATCACCTTAATTTTAGTATTTTTTTTAATAAAATAAATAAATAATTAATTAATTAATTATATTTAAAATCATGAGAAAAATATCTCCCTTATCAATGTGGAGCTTCATAGTCTATAAATGGATTATCCATTTGGAACCCCACTAATCCATTATCAAATATATTCACTATTTCATTCTGAGCTTATAATTTTTATTACAAGTTTAAATCTTTAAAATTTAGATCTCGATAATTTAAATAAAAATTATAGCTTCTGAGGTCTGTATTATGCAAATTTATTAATAACCTAATGTTTTTAATGTATAAATTATGTATAAAGTGGGAAAAAAAAACATTTGATTGTTATTATCAGATAAACAATTCAATAAATGTATCAACAAAATAATTTAAGGGAAATTACTGAAATTACTATATTACCCTTAAAGGGCATTGCGATGATGGAGGTAGGTGGGTTGTGGAGATGAGTCAGCTTAGTAATTTTATATTGGAGTCATCACAATCAGGTTGGAAATCTATTGGTAATAATTAACTAATTAATTCAATAATTAATTATATATATGTAGATGCTTACTTTTCAAGTATATTCCTTTTTTACAACTCAAACAAAAATGGATTTTATGCCTTAATATATTTAAAGTTTTCCCCATTTTATTAATAGCCATATTTTTCAATTATGATATATAGTTAATTTTATTTTTCAAACAAAACAGAAATTTTATTCGGACATTTTAAATTATTATAATTTATAGTTAATATTGAATATTTAAAGATGATATAAGTTAACTTGAGCATAGTTCAATTACTATATTTAACGCATCTTCCATCGAGAGATTAGAATTTTTAGTATTTTATTATGCATATTATTAAATTAAAAAATCGATAATACAAAAAGAAGGGCTCGTACTCGATCGAGAATGGAATTTTATATTTAAAATATCTATGTCATAGAATATTATATATTTCCTAATGCATATCAATTTTTTTGTATATTCAATTAAAATATGTATGATTGGAAAAAAATTGTTTTTAAATTATCTTATATAAAAAGCCAAAATTAGAAGAAAAGGAAAAAAAAATAATACAACGTGGAAATAGCTAGTGGATGCCAGCAGATTTATAATTAATTAAAAAGATTGGCCGTCAAAAAGAATATAAATAAATTGTATTAATCCTCTGGACAGAGCTATGCTTATTTCGAATTTTAATTTTCTTTTTTTCTTTTTCTTTTTTAATTTTAGAAGGTTCTCTTACAGTTTTATAAAAATTATTATTTGTTAAAAGTTTAAACAAATTAAAAATGTATAAATTAAAATAATTATTTTAAATGTACAAACCGAAATAAATAAAAGTTCAAAGAATTATATCTTATTAATTTTAATTCTATAATTTTGAGTTTGATAATTTGATATTCAAAAATTAAAATTGGAGGTGCACTGAAAATTTCATATCTCTCGCATGCAAATGGAGTGTTATGAGCACCCTCACTATTTCTCCAATACATTGTATGAAAATTTAGGACAATTACGTTTTGCATTAAAAAAAATGAAAATTATAATTTTGTGATCGATAATGTGCGGGGAATCGAACCCCGTGTCTCTCGCATGCGAAGCAAGCGCTCTACCATAAGAGCTACACTCCGTTGTTTCTCCAAACTAAATGCCTCGTATGAAAATTTTGGACAATTACGTTTTCCATTAAAAAAAAATAAAAATTATAATTTTGTGTTCGATAATTTGATATCTAAAAATTAAAATTGGAGGTGCAGGGAATCGAACCCCGTGCCTCTCGCATGCGAAGCGAGTGCTCTACCATGAGCTACACCCCCACTGTTTCTCTAAATTAAATACCTTGTATGAAAATTTGAGACAATTACGTTTTGTAGTTTAAAAAAATAGAAAAATTATAATTTGATATCTAAAAGTTAAAATTGGATAGGTGGTGAATCAAAGCTCATAACTCTTACATATGCTACATCTCGAGAATAGAATTTTTAAATAAAAAATATAAAGGTAATTAATACATTTATTTTAATTAGGAAAAAAAACCACTATTTAATAACCAATAAAAATATAATTAGTGGCTCCTTAAACGGCCCTACGCGACAACGATGTACAAAAATCTTAATAATGACACTTAAAAAAAATATATTCCTGTGGATGGGCAATTACAGGAAAAAGTAAATGTAGGGTCAAAGTGTGATAATAGAAAAATAATGTCCTTATAATGCAAATAAAAAAGTAAAAAGAGGGTTATGATGGTAAAAAGACGTTTTGTCGATTAGCAAAAGCAGAGGCCCCTATCAGCTATCACTTCCCCCTCCCAATTCGCACCACTTATCGTATAGACTTCAGACTTGCCCCTATCAATTCTTTTATCAATTTTAAACTTTTAATGCGCATTATCATTATTATCGGTAAAATTAAATTTATATATATATATATTTAATTTCCTTTTTCGTTTTTTAAATTTATTTTAATTTTCCGAGCCCGATTAGGATAAACGGGCAAGGAGAGGAGAACGCACGTGGTACCCGCCTGTCACGGGCGCCTATAAATAAGAGCCATTTACCTCCTTCCACTCCAGGAACAGTTTCTCCTTTTTCTTTTTTTTTTCTTTTCCTCCTTTCCTCTTTCCCCTCTTTGATTCAGGTGCTCGAAATCGGCCTTTTTCCCCTCTTTTGAGAGCGCGTCTCGTATCGGTTTCCTGATCTGTTTCGGGGTGGAACCCTAGATTAGGTGAAAGGATCAACTTCTTCTCATTCGATTTTTGTGTCATTCATTCAGGCTTTGCTGATTGTGGAGTGAAGGAAGAGATTGGCGGTTAGAGTGTGTGGTAGTGGTGGTGGCGGAGAAACAGAGAAGGCAGTTGCCAGTGATCTTTGCTGTATGTCAGTGGATTGTGTTGAGACTTATTGTTGTGGAATTGGCAAGCTCAAGAATCCTTTGCAATGGCCCCAACTTCGAAAGAAGCGACGTTTTCAAGTGATGCTTGTTGCCATGCGACTGGTGCCGGTTCCACTTCCCTTCCTCGAGAGGCTGCGCCTGTTGCTTCCGCCAATGCCGTCCAAGATTGGAATCTTTCATCGAATGATCGCGCCGACGATCGCCGTACCAAGAATGTTGCCATGCCGTCGTTAGTTCGTCCTGTTGATGAGATTCCAGAACCTTCAACTAATGCTTCTTCCAAAGGCACTTTCCCTCTTCCCTCTCTCTTGATTTTCTTATTCCGTCTCTCGCTTATCTCTCTAATCGATGACCTGGAATCTCGATTTAAGGCTGTGCTTGATATTGACGTTCTATGACTTTGATCTATTTTATCGTTTTTCCCTTGGGGCCCCGAATTCAGATTTTATACGCATGTCTTTGTCGTTTTAAACTCCGTAACTTGCATACTTTTACTGTGACTTTATTATATCTCTGTCGGTGTATGCATCGTTTGTTTTGTATGTTATTATTGGATCACTTGGGGGAGAGGGAGAGAATGTGTGTGAGATTTCGCATTATGTTTTTCTCTCACTTGGAGGCTTTGGTTACCACTTACTACCTCAACATACATTCTTTAAAACGTTTCGATCTTTGCCACTTATGGGACCCTTCTGATACTTTTCATTGATGGTTTTAAATTCACGACCTTTTATGAAAGTCAATTATGCAGGCGCCATGTGGAATTAAGAACGAATTGAGCGAGTGTGGATAAAGTTGGATTGGTGCAGCCTGACCTTTTGTTTATGCTTTTCTTTTTCCATTCCTCCAACCATTTTGTTTTCTAAAAGCTACTGTTTATTTTCTACACTTCCTCGTGCTCCTACTTTTTTCCCTATATTCTTATTGTCCATCCTATTATTTATATATTACAATACAAATTACTGGATTTATTCCTTAGCCCTTGATTGTTTCCAGCTTCTTATTTTCTCCATTTTAAAGGTATAGTAGATGGTTGATGTTAGTGTTTTTCATGAATTTAATCATGATTTCTTTTATTGATCAAATATCTTTTGTTCGTTTTCCTTTAAAAGAAAAAAAAATTATGGCAGAAATGTTTATTGTAGATTATTTCTCATGCATTGCTGTATAATTGGCTGTACAGGTGTTCCCCCAATGTTGAGGGCACAGTCAAGACATCCTCTGGATCCCCTATCAGCTGCTGAAATCTCTGTCGCAGTGGCTACCGTCAGGGCAGCTGGAGCCACGCCAGAGGTTGTTACTTCTACTGTGCAATCAATTTTTTTTTTTTTTTTTCATTTTTTATTCTTTATTGCTATTTAGTTTAGGAATCTGCGGTACAACGTACTTGCGATTGTGATGAGCTATTTTCATTGTTTCAGGTCAGAGATAGCATGCGTTTTATTGAAGTGGTGCTACTGGAACCAGAAAAACATGTTGTAGCATTGGCTGATGCATATTTTTTCCCTCCATTTCAACCGTCTCTGCTTCCCAAAACTAAAGGAGGGCCGGTTATTCCCACAAAGCTTCCTCCAAGAAGGGCAAGGATTGTTGGTTACAATAAGAAATCAAATGAGACAAGCATATGGATTGTTGAGCTGTCAGAGGTTCATGCAGTAACCCGTGGTGGGCATCACAGAGGAAAAGTTATAGCTTCTAAAGTTGTTCCTGAAGTTCAGCCTCCCATGGTATATTCTCGACAGCTGTTACAAACGATACTGAATGTCTAGAACATAAAATTAATTTGCTCATTCCATTCAATTTTAGGATGCTGCTGAGTATGCGGAATGTGAGGCTGTTGTCAAAGAGTATCCTCCATTTATAGAGGCTATGAAGAAAAGGGGTATTGAAGATATGGATTTGGTTATGGTTGATCCTTGGTGAGTTATGTCAATAATCCAGTTCATTGTTTGTACTCTCTACAGATTATTAAGTTCCTCACCCTTTTTTGTCTAATATGATTAATCTCTCTTTGCGGCACAGGTGTGTTGGTTATTACAGTGAAGTAGATGCTCCTGGTCGAAGACTTGCTAAACCCCTTATATTTTGTCGAACTGAAAGTGACTGTCCAATGGAAAATGGATATGCTCGCCCAGTTGAGGGCATTCATGTCCTTGTTGATATGCAAAACATGGTGGTTATAGAATTTGAAGACCGGAAACTTGTTCCACTACCTCCTGCTGATCCGTTGAGGAACTACACTTCAGGTGAAACAAGAGGTGGTGTTGATCGTAGTGATGTGAAGCCCTTACAAATAGTTCAGCCAGAAGGTCCAAGCTTTCGTGTCAATGGCTACTATGTAGAATGGCAAAAGGTGGATGTTANAAAAAAAAAAAAAAAAAAAAAAAAAAAAGTTTTAAGAAAATTTTACTTGGTTTATAATTTGACTATTTGTTTTCTTTTTTTTGTTGTTGTTTCTTTTCTCTTGATAGTGGAATTTTCGAATTGGGTTCACTCCCAGAGAGGGTTTGGTTATACACTCTGTAGCTTATGTTGATGGAAGCAGAGGGCGAAGGCCTGTAGCACATCGACTAAGTTTTGTGGAAATGGTCGTCCCCTATGGAGATCCAAATGATCCACATTACAGGAAGAATGCTTTTGATGCCGGAGAGGATGGTCTGGGAAAAAATGCGCATTCCCTGAAGAAGGTTTGAATACTTTTTTGCTGTACAGCCATATCATGTTCTCCCTGATCCAATCCTAATTAAATGTTAATTAATCCTTGTTACAGGGATGTGATTGTTTGGGTTACATCAAATATTTCGATGCTCACTTCACAAATTTCACTGGTGGTGTTGAAACAATTGAAAACTGTGTGTGCATGCATGAAGAGGACCATGGAATTCTGTGGAAGCATCAAGATTGGAGGACAGGATTGGCGGAAGTTAGAAGATCTAGGCGGCTGACTGTGTCCTTTATTTGTACTGTGGCTAATTATGAGTACGGATTCTTTTGGCACTTCTATCAGGCAAGTCAAAGCATTCCTTTCTTTTGGCTCTACAGTATGCTGCTCAAGACCATGAAATATAGAATCGGGAAACGCCCCACTCGTAATTTTGTTTTCCTGAAATTGAGAAAACCAAAGTCTTTTAGTTTTGGGAGTGGTAGATGGTTCTAATCTTCACCGTTACTTCAAAAGTTTAACCTCGGGGGCGTAAAACTTGCCAAATTGCTTTAAAATGTATAAAAGTTTTCAGGAGAACTATATGTATATGGATATGAATTCTGTTTGTGATTTCAGAACTATATGCAACTTTCCAAAACCTTTTTTTTTTTTTTCATTAGCGGAGGTTTGCTGATATGTAAATGATATTGCAGGATGGGAAAATCGAAGCTGAAGTCAAATTAACTGGAATTCTCAGCCTAGGAGCTTTGCAACCTGGTGAATATCGGAAGTATGGCACAATGATTGCACCAGGTTTATATGCACCAGTGCATCAGCATTTCTTTGTTGCTCGTATGGACATGGCCGTTGATTGCAAGCCTGGTGAAGCTTTCAATCAGGTACGTCTTCCACCTTTTGGTCACTTTTTTTTTGTAATTGAGGAATAATAAGTCCGATTGGCAATTGACATGAGCTATCTGTTTACTGACTCTGATTGTATGTAACTCAGTATCTTTTCCTCTCATGGCTTTGCAAATTACCAAAGAATTACCCAGTAACTCAGTAGTTGTAGAAGTATGCATTTAACAACACGTTTATACATAGTTGATTTCACTCTATTGCTCATCATTCGTCTTGAATTAAAGCTTGCCCTTTCAACATACTCGCAGGTAGTTGAGGTGGATTTGAAAGTTGAAGGACCTGGGGAGAACAATGTCCACAACAATGCCTTTTACGCGGAAGAGACATTGCTAAAGTCCGAAATGCAAGCGATGCGTGATTGTAGTCCTCTAACTGCTCGCCACTGGATAGTAAGGAACCTTCTTCCTCTGGGTCAATACTTCTAGGCTGTTTGAACTCAATTTCATGACTATTGATACTTTTGTTTATTGTTCTTTTAACTGACAATTTATTACATCTCTGTTTCTGCTACATCTTGATATATATTCAAAAGAACAAAAAGATGATTTTCAATATTTTCAATATTTCCATTTATTTTTGTAAATGAGTAAATGGTAACGATTAAAATTTGGCCCTTCCATTCCAGGTGCGAAATACTAGAACTGTGAATCGAACTGGGCAGTTAACAGGGTACAAGCTATTGCCTGGTTCAAATTGTTTGCCGTTGGCTGGTTCAGAGGCCAAGTTTCTTAGACGAGCTTCTTTTTTGAAGCATAATCTTTGGGTGACTCAGTATTCACGTGATGAGATGTTTCCTGGAGGGGAGTTTCCCAATCAGAATCCACGTGTTGGTGAAGGATTATCTACATGGGTCAAACAGGATAGACCTCTAGAAGAAACTGATATAGTCCTCTGGTTTGTTGCCTCTCCTCTGTTTGTACATTTGATATATTCTCTCCTTGTCAGGCAGGATCGAACTTTAAAGCATTCTGTTGTTTTTTTCTCGAACAAAGCATAGATTGTAAGATGCCTACATTTACTCTGCTGTTTATAGTAATCAGATGCGTTCTCTTTTGGGGTAGGTATGTTTTCGGGATCACGCACGTTCCTCGGTTGGAAGACTGGCCTGTTATGCCTGTGGATCGCATTGGCTTTACACTCCTGGTACTCACTCCTATAATCTTTTGGTTTGTTTATGAGACCTTACAACATTAATTTATGATAGTTTTTTCTTTCTCTAAGTTGTTTCTGATATACAATTTCCTTAATATTGTGTGTGGATGATGCAGCCTCACGGGTTCTTCAACTGTTCTCCTGCCGTTGACGTCCCACCCAGCGCTTGTGAATTGGACTCAAAAGATGCGGACGCTAAAGAAAATGGTGTGGCAAAACAAATCCAGACTCCGATTATGTCAAAGCTTTGAACTGGTCTCACTGCTCCTTTCCTTGCTTTTATTACTTACAGACTTCAAATTTCTTCTCTACTCTGGTTTCTTAGTCAAGTGGGTTGCTTTCTCTTGTTAGTATACATAGAAGCAGCTCAACTTTTTACTTTTTGGTCTTTTGGTGGAACAATTTCTCTAGTTTTTCTAAACTCCTTAACGTTATCTATGTGCATATTATGATCGTATCTACACGGTTCTGTTTTTTTTTTTAAAAAAAAATTTAAGCTACTTTTTGATCACCGCCACCTGCTGTTGTCGTGGATTCTTTACATCCTTTTATTTGCGTAGAAAGATGGAAATTTCAATTATTTATTTTGTTCTTTCCATGGCGGCCGGCAAACATACCTCTTCGTGTTGTCTCCGCTGCCATAAACCCATATAGGGAATATCCTTGAGAGATTGAGCTGAGAATTTTGTTGAGTAAATTAAGTGGTCTTCCATGCCTCCCTGTAAATTCCTTTTTACAGTGGGTAAAAGTAAAACCTTCCCATCACTGTGTTCCAGTCACTGTCAAACTAGAAATTCAGACATGTAATTGTCGGCACAGTTTATATTTATCACAAATTTTTTTGTGCGTCGTCGTTGAGAGTGAGTGAGGCTTTTAAAGGAACTGAGTGGTCGGACAGTTCATCATTTTCCATTAAAGGGCTCCTCTGAACCATACCCCATTACTGCCATGGACTGAAATTTAGCTTAGTTTACCGAGAAGAAAGAATTTTATATTTCTGTTGACCTTTAAAAAATATTTAAATAAGAACTATCAATCATTCATATGACGCAGAAAAAGTTGTTTTTTTTTTTTTTTTCTTTTTCTGCAATTTTAATATAGGGGGGTCGGTTTGATTTGATTGGTTATTATTGGAACCAACAATTAGCAGTTCCATCTTGTCCAACCCAAGATTGTACCTGCGGTTGCACTTTTTGAGCTGTTTTTTTTTTCCCCTCTTAATTCAACGAACCACACCCCATCATACCATCAAAACGCAATCCAACAAATCTTTCTTTAATCCTTCACCCTTTCAACATTTATTAGACTATTGATTGAACATATCTATTCAAACTTAGATCTTGCCTCGACGGATAATACTAAAAGTAAAGATTATGGGAACTTATGTTCAAAATTGACAATATCATTTCATTATAGTATTAAAAATGATGTCTTCATCTTAATTGTGTCGGTAGAACCATGTATTCATTAGTCGAAGGTATTTTGAGTAAAACCGAAAGCAAAACCCTGAAGTGTTATATTCAATCATTGTAGGCATAGGCATACCTTGAGGTCTATTGTAGTAGCACAAAATCCATGTGGTGTTAGCTTTAGATTAAATAAGCAGCAACTTGGGTTTGAAACTAATCTCACAGACACAAAATAAAACATAATGATAAGCAAATTAAAGTAGGGAAAAGTTTCAGGTCCTCACTGCCATGGAATTTCTGGTTCTCGTTCCAGGTTTTGAGCCAACTTTCACCCTTCATTCTCTCTCTCTCTCATTTTCTCTCTCTCTCTCTCTCTCTCTGTCTCCTCAATAATGGATGATACTGAGAATTACATGGCCATGGAGATTCCAGAACATGTAATTAAGAACTCGGGTATATAACCCATTATCTCTTATATTCAACTTCTGGATAACCCCATATCTTCTCTGCCAGCGATTCATATAATTCAAATATAAACAAAAACTAAGCCAACCCCACCAATTTAATTCTTCCAACCTTTACATTTGATCCCAGTTACGAAAACAATAATCATCAAATGGCTGTGTTTTGAAATCTGGTTGGAAAACAAAAATGATTCAAAACAAGCAAACACCTTCATTCCAAGCCTGTGTATGAAAAACCCTCTTTCAGTATCAACAATCTGAGCTTTAATTTCCTCAAAGTGTAAAGAAAAACGAAAGCAGAAGCCAAAGGAATTCCTCTCTTTTGGGATAAAAACAGCCATAAGGAGAAATAATTTACATTTCATATCTGATGGAAGACGCCAAAACTCCCTCCTCTTTCATTTTCTGACATTGACATTAACGGGTAGCTTCCAAAACTTGCTGAGTTCATTTGAGTTTCAATGTTCTTTGTTTCTTCCTCTGAACTTCCCTTCAATCCCATGTTTTTCATTTGATTTGTCTCAAACTGTAACAATTTTTCAAGCTTCTTCTCCGATTCCCATGAAAAACCTCCACTGTTTTGGTACCCTGAATAATTGCTCATCACCGAGCTGTTGCTTGAGCTTTCTTTCACCTCATTCATCAAGAAACAGCTGAACCCAGATCCTGAATTTTCTGAAAAGTCTGTTCTTGACATGTTCCCATGTTCAGAACTTGTGTAGCTTGGCATCCCCATACTTGAATTTGAATAGAAAGTGTTGTTGTACTGGTATTCAGCTGCCGCAAATTGTGAATTGTTATTATACTCACCACCCAAGTAGGAGCTGAGAGAGTCAAATTCAATCTTGTTGACAAAATGCTGTGATGAATCCTCTGTTTGCTTATAGTAATGATTTGAATCATTAAGAATCGAAGCTTCTGAAGAAATGGTGATATTGGAAACATTCACTTGAAGAAGATGAGGCACTTCCCCTCTTGGCTTCTGGTCTTTCATGGCTTCCATATTGTCCTCCAATGGCTTGTGGGTTATTGGGTCAATTCCTTGCTTCATCAGCTTCTTTTTCAAACATGAATTCCAAAAGTTCTTAATCTCATTATCTGTTCTTCCTGGTAATCGGGTTGCAATCTGAGCCCACCTGCAAAAATCCCACTTCTAAATGTTGAAAAAAACAGAGCAAAAACAGGGCAGAACTTGAAATTCACCTGTTCCCCAGAACTTCATGGAGACTGATTATGAGATCCTCCTCTTGCTGTGAGAACATCCCTCTCTTCAAATCAGGCCTCAAGTAGTTTATCCATCTTAGCCTGCAACTTTTCCCACACCTTTCCAAGCCTGCAACAATCAATCAAACAGTAAAGAAAACAAAAAACAAAGGTCTTTAAAGGGAACAGAGCAATTTCTCTCTTCCATCCTTGTCCTGTCCGCCCCGAGAAGACGGCGACGTACCAGCGAGCTTGGGGACGGAGCTCCAACAGCCGACGCCGAAACTGGTAATGTAATTGAAGAGCTTCTCATCTTCCTCAGGGGACCAAAGGCCTTTGCGAAGCTTAGGCTTCAAGCAACAAGAATTACGTCCCATTAGAAAGCTTAAAGAACAAAAACAGAGGAAGGAAGAATTGGGTGCAGAGGAAACAGGGGAGAGAAGCAGAGTGGCGAGGTGTGCTAATTTGTTTAAGAAAGGGATGGGAATTGAATTGGAATTATTTGTTTATATTGTTTCTGAAATAGGAGTTGGCGAAATCAGTGAATAGTAATCTCGTAATTAAGGATTAAAAATCATACTTAGAGTTTAAGTTTGATCACTCAATTCACAAACAAAAAGGCAATTAAGTGGGTTTTACGCTAATCCGCCCTTCCTTTTGTTCATTGCCATTTGCTTTCCTTTCTAAGATACCTTTAAACTCATTCATAACATCTTTCTTTATCAACTTACACCAACTCCTCTCAATCAACATAATTCCCCAACTTCACCGCGAGTAGATATTATCCGCTTTGCCCTGTTATGCCCTACAAAAAAATGTTTCGTTCTCCTCTCCATCTAACGTGGGATCTCACAATCCACCCCTTGGGACATACTATTTGGTATCTGCCTCTTGTACCATTTGTAGTAGTGCATACCCACCATTAGCAAATGTTGTCCATTTTGACCCGCTACGTATCACTGTCAGCCTCATGGTTTAAAATGCATCTTCTACTTTATAAGAAATGTTTAGTTATTCTCTTCAACCAATGAGTGATCTCACAACATATCTTCAATTAAGTGTCACGCGTTCAAATTCTCGTTCATTAAACCACAACGAATCTTTTCCTAAAAGACTAAGAAAATATTTTTGTTTTATTTCTTCCTCTTTCTTCTCTACTTCCTAAAATTCAGGAGCAGTCGACATGTCATCTGAGAGTCAAGGATGAAACAAGCCATGAAACCAAACACCAGTCCTCAATGCGTGCCAGCTAATATTAGCAGGGCACGACGTTTTCAAAACACGTTTTTTTGTTTTAATTCTTTTTTAATTTTTTACAAAATTAAATTTTAAACTAATGTTTACTACTAAATTATGGAATGGAGGCAGCCGACACTATTATATCAAGAAATCCTTGCCCCACCCTCCTATATTTTTCAATTTTGACTTCCAACATTATAATAATAATAATAATAATAATAATTATTATTATTATTATTATGCACTTTCTTTAATTACAACACCATCCCTCTTTTATAACATATAAAAATAGAGGTCTCATGTAATCCACGTGGAAAATCAAAATACGGAACAATAGTCTGTAAAGTTGGTGTACACCTGGCGGTACAAAAAAATTATGAACACACTATTCTCCACCTGCAACGAAGCTTCAGACTCAATGATTGGTTGGAGGTCCGGTAATGGCCTCTGAGGCTGCCACGTGTAATATAGAAAAATAATAATTCAAAAATAAATTTCTCGGTCTATTCATTGTCAATGGTCAAACAATAAAAGAAATTCTTCTATTTAAATAAACTCCTAAAACTAAAATGATATTTAAAATAAAATAAAATAAAATAAAAACCAATCAATTAATTATCACAAAACTTTCAATATTTTTAATTTAAAAAAAGAAAAAGAAAAATGGTATAATTTTGTGACATTTTTTTAAGAAAATAAATATAAAAGATTTTATATGATTTAATTCAATGAATCATTTAACATAATTTAAAAATATTTTATTTATCAATAATAAAAATATTATTAATTTAATTAACATTTGTTTTAATATTTTACCAAATTTAAATTTCTCAATTTCAATAATTAAAATAAAAAATTATTGATTTGCTAGTATCACATCATCCCATAATAATTTGGAAGCTTATCCAATAAGAAAAAGGGATTTTTAATTAATTATAAGTAATTAATTTATTAGTTTATATAAAGAGGGTTGTTAGTGAGATATCTTATCATATAGTTGGAGTAAGGTAACTTAAAAAATGGGTTATTAACAAAGTAGTTTAATAAAGGTTGAATTGATTTGAATTTAAATAAAGATTATATTGTCCCCTTTTACCCTCTAACTAATCCCCACATTTTCCCATCAAATTCAAAACTTTCAATTGCCTTCACAACCAAATACCTTGTCTTTCAAATCACCATAAACATTTTTTCCAAAAAAAACATAATTCAATCTTTACCTCATGGGCCTGCGGTTGAAGGCCCATTAGACAAAGAGTCATTTGTTGGGCCGATGAAGCCCAGTGTTTGGGCCGAAGTTTGGGCTTTGAAGGTGTTGACAAGGCCCATTTATGAACTGATTTATTAGTTCTTTAGACCAGCGTCCTCCCGCTCGTTGTCGAAGTTTTTGCTGAACTACTTCGGCTTTGACTGTTGCAGGTTCTTGTTTTACGGTTTTCGTGTTTTCTTTTTTCTTCAATTTGCGGCGACGAATTGAGGGTGGATATGGCCGATGATATTTACGGCGGCGCTTCACTTCCGTCAGGTTCCGATGGCCAGAAACGCCGTGTGACCTACTTCTACGAGCCCACAATCGGCGATTATTACTACGGCCAAGGCCATCCGATGAAACCTCACCGTATCCGCATGGCTCATAACCTCATTGTTCACTATGGCCTTCACCGTCGGATGGAGATCAACCGGCCCTACCCTGCTGGTTCGGAGGATATCCGGAGGTTTCACTCCGATGACTATGTCGATTTTCTCGCCTCCGTCAGCCCCGAAACGCTGTCGGATCATGGCTTCTCTCGCCATCTCAAGCGCTTTAATGTTGGCGAGGACTGCCCTGTTTTTGATGGCTTATTCGGCTTCTGCCAGGCCTCTGCTGGCGGCTCCATTGGTGCTGCCGTCAAGCTCAATCGCGGCGATGCTGATATTGCTATCAATTGGGCCGGTGGGCTTCATCATGCTAAGAAGTCTGAGGCCTCTGGTTTTTGTTATGTCAATGATATTGTGTTGGGCATTCTTGAGCTGCTGAAGTACCACAGGGTAATCATCTCAAGAAGAGTATTTGTGTTATCTGCTATAGTTTTGACCAACTGCGCTGCATACTTTGTTCATTTAGTATATATTTTTTCTTTTCTGGTCCTTGAAGTTTGAGTAGGATTGGTTAATTTCTGCTTGAAGTAGACGTTTTCTTCCTTGTTCTACATGAAAAATGAAAATTTTGCGTTTGCTGGATTACACATTCATCATATCCTATTCTTTGACAAATTTTGAACTGTTATTTTGTGTTTTACTTCTAATTCTTTTGGGTTTTCGGGCTTGTGGGGTTACAAAGAGCACAAGGTTGGGGAACATTTCTCATCAGTTTCTAGACCAATGCATTCGATCGTTCTGTTAAAGTCTTAGCTATGCTCCACTTTCTAAGCTGCTCAATATCATTGTGCAGCGTGTATTATATATTGACATTGATGTCCATCATGGTGATGGTGTGGAGGAGGCATTTTACACTACCGACAGGGTAATGTCGGTCTCCTTCCATAAATTTGGGGATTTCTTTCCAGGGACTGGACACATTAAGGATGTTGGGGCAGGGTCTGGTAAAAACTATGCTCTTAATGTCCCTTTAAATGATGGAATGGATGATGACAGTTTTCGTGGTCTGTTTAGGCCACTCATTCAAAAAGTCATGGAGGTGTATCAGCCAGAGGCAGTAGTACTCCAATGTGGTGCTGATTCATTAGCTGGTGATAGGTTGGGGTGCTTCAACTTATCTGTGAAGGGCCATGCTGATTGTCTTCGTTTCTTGAGATCATTTAACGTTCCTTTAATGGTATTAGGTGGTGGAGGATATACAATCCGCAATGTTGCTCGCTGCTGGTGTTACGAGGTCTCTTTCTCTTCGTTCTTGTCCGTATATTTAATTCTACCTCGTAGAATTAGGAACCATCCTTACAAGTTTCGTTTGTGGAGATTTCTCTCAACAGACAGCGGTTGCTGTTGGAGTTGAACCAGACAACAAATTGCCTTACAACGAGTATTTCGAGTATTTTGGACCTGATTACATGCTTCACATCGAACCATCCAACATGGAGAATCTAAATTCACCTAAAGATATGGAAAAAATAAGGTGACTTGTGATTGAGTGTTGTTCATTTCATGGTATACTTGGTCTGCTTCTTTCAATTGAACATTGTAAAATTAATTTCTTTTGTTGTTGATAATCTTATCAGAAATGTTCTAAATGCTTCTGTAGTCTGAAATTTAACTTTCTTAGTTGTAGTCATTAGTTAACATTGGAATTGCTCCATTCTGTTAGGTGTGAACACTGCATAACCCATATCTACGAGACTAGAACATTTCTTGTTCGTTCGTTAAATGCTAAATACGTGTCGGGGTTTAAGAACTTCTATGCTTTTATGCTGTCTGAATGAAAAATTTTATATAAACAAGTTGCCTCCTTCATTTCTCCTTCTAGGAACACCCTGCTGGAGCAACTCTCTAGACTCCCACATGCACCCAGTGTACCTTTCCAGATGACTCCCTCGTCCGAAGTCCCCGAAGAGGTTACAGAAAACCCATTACTATTGTTATAGTACCCTGCACATTACTTCATAATTTCTGTTTTTATGTAGTGTTTTCTTCTCTTGAGATCATGTTGGTTCTTTGGTGGTAAGGTGGAAGAGAACATCGACCGTAGACCGAAACGCCGCATTTGGAACGGTGAGGATTATGATTCTGCACCTGAAGAAAACAGAAAGCGACCAAACATCAGTGAAGCGCATGGTGTAAATCATCTGACGAGGTTAAGCCATAAGCTATATTTTCTTTCTTATACTTTTTTGTTGACAAGGATATATCTTGTGCTAATCATTGAGGCATTCCAATTTCTGCAAAGAGCTTAGGTTTAACAACTGAACATCCGATATATATGATGCAGGGACGTCGTAGATGGTATGGAGGAAGATAAAAACATGGACCATCGACCTTGCTGACACACAAAAACTCGTGTGTTGAGTTCTCGACGACCTTGAAGTCTTTAACCAATTTCGATAAAGACACCTCGGATCAAGCCTGATTTTCACTTTTGATTCGACATTGGAGCATACGAATTTATCTTCTGTTTTCAACATGAAAGTTACAATTTGTACACAAGACATACACTGTAAACAGGAATCAATGGCGTTTACATCGGAGACTTTTGTACCAATATTTTTGAGTTGATTTGAACATTATGATCTTCTCTGCTATGTGTGTGTGAAATTCATAGTTCAGAATTGAAATTACTCATCACGTTGCTTCTTCTATATTCTTACATTGGTGGTATGTAGTCATAGTTCAACGGGATAAAGTATATATTCTCGACCGAAAGGCTAGAGTTTAAATCTCTCTCACCCTACTTGTTATTGAACAGCAACTCTTGCTTATAAACAAATATGAAAATTTGATGCCATTAAGTAGTAAGAATCCCGTTGATTTTTCCCATTTCTTTCCATGTTTTTCAAGGAAACCCTGATCGAGAAAAGTAGGAGCTCAGGATACTGTCTATCCTCAATTTGCATCTCGCTCGCCAAAAATCCTTTTTCACAGAGGAGCAGTTTTGAATCGCGAAACCCACTTATGTCCTTTTATCTCCATATCCTTACGTCGGAGCTTTCCAAGACTCATCTAACTCTTTTACGAACAAAGGAACTGCATGCTTTTATTACCAAAACCCATCTTGCTTGCGACCCATTTTACGCAACTAGAATCGTCAGGCTTTACTCTATCAATAGCCGACTCAACTATGCCCGCCATGTGTTCGACAAAACTCCCAACCGAACTGTCTACCTCTGGAACTCAATCATTCGAGCTTACGCGAAAGCCAATAAATTCGGTAATGCATTATCTCTGTTCTTTACAATGTTTGGAACCCAGACTCTGCCCGATAACTTCACTTATTCATGCATCATAAGGGCATGCGCTGAAAATTTCCATAGAGAACAGCTAAAACTTGTTCATGGACGTGTTTTAGTATCTGGGTTTGGATTAGATCCTATCTGTTGCAGCGCGCTAGTCACTGCATACTCAAATCTAGACCTTATTGAAGATGCAAGCAAGGTGTTTGATGTAATGCCTCATCCAGACTTGGTTATGTGGAATTCGATCATTTCTGGTTTTGGGTATCGCGGGTTTTGGAATCAGGGGCTCTTGCTATTCTCTAGGATGAGGAATTTGGGAGAACATCCGGATGGATACACGGTAGTTGGTGTAGCATCAGGTATAGCAGAACCAAGCTTACTGAGTACTGGCAAAGGTATTCATGGATTTTGCCTCAAGTGTAGTCTTGACTCCAATGAGCACGTAGCTAGTGCACTTGTGAGCATGTATTCGAGGTGTAATTGCATGGATTCAGCATATTTAGTTTTTATTAGTTTGATACAGCCTGATTTAGTTACATGGTCTGCTTTAATAACTGGGTATTCTCAATCTGGTGATTTCTGGAAGGCACTGTTTTTCTTTCAGAAACTGAACATGCAGGGCAAGAAACCGGATGCCATTTTGATTGCCAGCATTTTGGCTGCTGCTGCTCAATCAGCCAACATAAGGCCTGGCATTGAGATACATGGCTATGCTCTTCGACAAGGGATAGATTCAGACGAAATGGTATCCTCTTCTCTCATAGACATGTACTCCAAGTGTGGTTATTTGAGTTTGGGAATTCGTGTTTTTCATATTATGCAACGAAAAGGTATTGTGGCATACAATTCTATAATATGGGGAATGGGTCTGCATGGGGTTGCATCTAAGGCATTGGAAACGTTCGAGGAGATGTTGGGTATTGGTCTAATGCCTAATGAGTCTACTTTCTCTGCTCTCCTCTGTGCTTGCTGTCATGCTGGGCTTAACTCTGTTGGTAAGGCGATTTTCAAAAGGATGAGAAATGAGTTTGGCATCAAATACAGAACAGAACATTATGTTTACATTGTAAAGCTTCTTGGAATGAGTGGGAAGTTAGAAGAGGCTTACGATCTTGTCCTGTCCTTGCCAGAACCTGTAGACTCTGGTGTTTGGGGGGCTCTGCTGTCCTGCTGTGATGCTTGTGGGAACCTTGAACTGGCTGAAATTGTTGCACAGAAGCTCTTAGAAAATAATCCCGACAAAATGGCTTATAGAGTAATGCTCTCTAATATCTATGCTGGAGAAGGGAGATGGGATGATGTGAAGAAGCTGAGGGATACAATGACTGAAAAGGAACGAGGAAAATTGCCCGGGCTTAGCTGGATTTGAGAGTTTTATGTTTGTGATTAACCGTGCAAGGGTTGGTGTAATAGGTGGGTTGTGAGATCTCATATCGGTTAGAGAGAGGAACAAAGCATTCTTTATAAGGGTGTGAAAATCTCTCTCTAGCATACGCGTTTTAAAACCATAAGGCTGGCGGTGATACGTAACAGGCCAAAGCGGATAATATCTGCTAGCGGTGGGCTTGGGCTGTTACAAATGGTGATACGTAATAGGTGGGTTGGAGAGGGGAACAAAACATTCCTTATAAGGGTGTGGAAACCTCTCCCTAGCAGACGAGTTTTAAAATCATAAGGCTGATAGCGATACATAGCGGACCAAAGCGGACAATATCAGCTAGCAGTAGGTTTGAGCGGTTACAGTTGACAAGGTAAGTCGCTTGGTCATCATGAATCATTACATTCAACTTGAATATTGATAGCATTGTTTTGACTTTTGAAATGTATCTGACAACAGCTTTACCCACACTACAACCACAAGGATCTATGTTCAGTTTCTGTAGCTTACACTAAATAGCGAGTCTTATTGATTGAGTGTTAGAAATTTGGTGTGTTCTTTTTATATATATTTAAAGATAAACAAAACACTATTCTCTTGTTGGTTGACAGATTACAGAGAAGACCTAAAGAAATTGGCTGGCTTTCCAAGCTGCTGATTCTGTTGCAATTGGCTTCACGACATAGCACCCATTGTTTGAACTGCAAGAACTTAATCTTCCTGTTATAGTGGCATCGGAACAAGGATAGTCCATGGATAATCTTCTCTCTTTTTCATGCCTCTTGGCTCTTTTTCTTAGACTCTGTCTCTTCATTATGGAGGTCAACGTAGCTTTGCCACTTCTAGCATTCACTGGCATCGGCATTGCCTCAAGACCCATCAACTTAGCTACCACTCCTGGTTTGCGCCACAGGACATTCTCTCCAGCTATCGTTGATGGCAACCGTAAGGCTGTCTCCAATGTCAAATTGAACTCATTTTCATGAACTCTCCCTTTGAGAGCATATTCACAGCAAACTGACTTCCGCCCAAACCTTTCTGCAGCATCCAAGTTCCTAAATGAAGATCTATACATTGCATCCTTTCCATCCAGGGAAAACCTAGGATACTGATTCAAAGCATTCCGTGCCGATCGCAAGATATCCGAGTTGTTTACACACGACATCCTGCAACCTCGAATCTTGTTGTAGTTGTAACGTTTTGCCCTTCTTGCTGTCTCCTCCTCTAGTTCCAACTGTAAGATCATCTCCTCCAAGGTCGGCGGGATTTGTCCGCAATGCAGATCGGGCGAGACGGGGAATTGATCCTGGTTGGTTTTGTGTGGGTTGAGAGTGGTGGTAGAAGCGTTGCCATTGCAGAAAGTTCTGATGCCTTTCCTTATCTTTGCAGCCAGAGAGTTCTTGAAGAGAAAGAAGGAGAGCTCCTTCATTTTGAATGCATGAAGAAGGCGGTGCAGGATCAAAACTTGGAGGTAGCTTCTGATTCTTCAATTACTTTTGCCATATTTCTTTGTTTTGAAGATGAATTCTGAACAGAAATTAGTATAAACTGTGAACTGAATGAATGAATGAGAGCGGTGTGGTCTGTTGTTCATAGGGTTAATTAATATTAATGGTATTCACATGCCATTTTGATTGAAGAGGTTCTCTGTTTCACAAGGAAGCTCATGCATCATTCAAAACCCTCTTCACTTTAATTTTGATGTACTTTTATCAATCCTTACAAATAGTATTACCCATTACAAATTTCCCATGAAAAAGTTACCTCAAATGGAATAAGAATCAGAATCTGTCTGGTGGGCCCTCATTGGGCCTACTCTCATACAACTTTGGGCTTATTTGCCTAGTATAGGCTCTCTTTTTTAAACTAGGTTAAGCCCAATGTTGGCTTGTATGAATAAAAAATATTTCTTTCTACCCTTTTTATTTATTTATTTATTTATTTTTCAAATTCGCTTAATAATATATAATTCATGTATGGTTTATTGAGGTATTTATTTAACTATAAACAAATAAATGCCAAATTATTATTATTTTTAATAAAAGAAAATATGAATAATTTAAAAGAGGGAAGCTTCTGTATGCACATGCACTGGCTCTCCTTCAAAACACCAACTATTCAATGGGATCCACATACAGACTTATCACTACGGAGTCATACAGCAATATTGCACAACNAATTTTTATAATACCCAAATATTTAACTTTAAATTGATTTTATTCGCATTTTTTATTAACCCATTTTAAAATTTTAAAAAATATTTCTAAATAATTTTGAAATTTTTTTAGTGGTTGCCGTTGAAATTTGAATCTTTGATGTTAATGTTATTATTATTGTTATTTTCTTCATATTATTTTGGAGTAATAGCTACTATAAGACTAACCTTTCCAAAAATGTTATTGGTTTAGTTTTATTTTTCTATTGAGGTTCAACCTCATCATATGGTCTCTTGTCCATTACCAAGATATTATGGATTCTTTTAGAAGTGAGAAGTCAAGGTGGTCCCTCTATAGACTACGACTCACATCGATTACAACTTAAATCTCGTGAGTGAATAGAAAGTTAGGGTTCATGTTGAATCTCACTTTGAATTACAGTTCATCCTCTAAAGATGAAATTCGTCCTTAAACCTCAAATCAAGACAGGGAAAAATATGTCAATTGCGAAAATGCTTCAAATGATTCGCGTTTCTAGGTCAAAATTTTGACGAGTACATGTATGTGGCTAAGAGTCCTCACAATTAAGCACATGACATGACACAATTACAGAGGGTGCATAATACCGCTGAACTACATAGTAGTCCAGAGATCCACTATGCCAAAATCGAAAGAATCGAAAGAAGCTCCATCCTAACCGAAAGAAGCTACATCCTGCCCTACAGATCATGAGTGAACAATAATGAATGATATATAGTTTGTATTACAATGATAGAAGACCTTATGTACGTATTTTATGTTTGGAAAGGGACAGAAAGAAGAAGAATTGGAAGTGATCCAAAGAAAGGGACTAATAAACTCAACCACACACTCACACACACGTATAGTTTTGAATTCAAACTTGAAAAACTTTAGAAAGAAAGAAACCCCACACTACCTCTCTGCCACTCTCACTCATCAGAACTACAAACCCACCTCCCTCTACTAACACTTTTCCTGTGTAGCCACTGCCCCCCTTTCCCCTATTGCCTTCTACCATACCATACCATACCATACCATGCCATACCATACATCCTTTTACTATCTTTTTCATCATACGGTACAAAGACGTATTATGTTCCTAAACTTTGATTTAGGCTCCATTTGATAATCGAGCATTATCTCCATTATTGGGTTTCTTTGTTTTGTTCTTTATTTTTTAAACTTGAATCTAAATGTGTTACTATAAGAAAGACGAAAATCCTTATAAAGAAGTTGTGGGAAAGTATACATAATTTTTACTATAGAGACTAACAAGTACATAATCTTTGTAACAAAATTTAAGGACTAAATTGTATTAGAAAATTCAGAAACTAAACTAAAGTGGGTTTTAAATCTCAATGAGTCAAGTTTAACTTCAAAACCCTAAACATAAATATGGAACCGACAGTAATATTGATTTTACTGTAACTTCACAGTATCAAGAATGTAAAAAGGTAAAAGAAAAAGATCTCTAGGTCAACCAGAAGAATCAAAGTTACCCACAAAAAAAAATTTCTTCCAACCACTAAAGAAATAAATAAAAACTTAATTGGGACAGCCTCAAAATTTTCACTCGATCACTCAAATCTAAAAGATGATTCTTTGTTTCTCCTGTTTTCTTCCTTTTTTTTTTTCTTTTTTTTTTTCTTTTAAGAAATATGATCAATTTATTTCAAATTATAATTTCATGATTTAATAGGAAAAGCGTAAGAATCTTTAAGAATATTTGTTTAAAATAACAATAAAGAAAAGGGCACCCCGTGGAATTTTCTAATACAACACATTATTATAGTAAAATTAAAGAATACTAAAATAATATATCCTATTGTATATATTATATTATTAGAGTGGATATATAGGGTTCATTCCAATTATGTCTTTTTATATGCTCTATTTATTAATGTCCAAATACATGACCACACCAAGAAATAAAATTATACTAACACTTCAAATCTAAATTCTAACCCCACCCAAAAAAAAAGAAGAAAAAAAGAAAAAAAAAAAGGGAAAGGCTTCTCCGTCCCAATCTTATTCCATAGACACTTTTACTGGTGTTCTATTATTTTTATCAAATATCGTAATAATAATATTCTTGTTATATGATCAATATTCTTTTTATCTAGCTAGATAAGTTTTTTTGTTTATTTATTGAATTATAAGATTAAATTTGATAATGTGTGACATTGATATTTGTATTTTTGTGGAATATGGTGAGAAATTGGGTTAAAGGCGTGATAGCAACATTGCCGGGAGACCCCTCCCCTAGACTACGCACATCGCCCTAAAAGCCTACCCCTAACCTAAATAAATAAATAGATAAATGTGTATACTATAATTAAATACCCAAAATTATCAATCAATTGAAAGAGAACAAGAAGTACTAACCCATCAACTTGATTTTACATCCACTAGTCTGTTCTCTTCGTCACCAAATATCATGTTCTTCATTCCCTAACAATACCAAAATGGTGGGCTCTAACCCCATTAAATGCCACATTTATAACTTAATATATTTGTATGTGATCGAAATAAATTCTTTATTTTCTTGGTTCAACCACGTGATCGATGTGTATCTCTATGTTTAACTTGTTTAACCAGAAAATTGTAATTTACTAATCAAACTAAACATGATTACGTGAATAAAACATCAATTAAACAATAATCACATAAAGGGAAGGGAAGAATTCAATCAGTAGTTATAGAATTTAATGATGAACTAAATAATAGGATGTCATCATACGCACATGAACACACAAAGGGACAAATGATATTATAATTGAAAAAATTCACCATTTACTTACCAGTAAAATCAAGTGAGGCTCTGTTATTTTCATCGCTGGTTTAAATTTCACCCAAAAGAAGATCATTGGGAGTTAAAAAGTAAAACATAAATTGATGCGCAATAATAGCAACCATTTTTTTAGTATGATGCGATATGATTGAATTTGAAACAAGTTACAGAGAGAGAGAAAGAGAGAGAGAAAGCAAAAGAAAAAGAAAGAGATATGTGGTTTATTTTGCAAGTTGCAGTGCATGGCCTCGGTCAGTACAATCGTGATAAAATCCTGCTATCAGTTTTCTTTCTTTCTTTCTTTCTTTTTGGTGGTGAATCTATCATGAACCTACATGTCTATATACTCAAAACACTTCATCAAATTTCAATCTTTCATCTAAATTCTAACTTCAAATCTTTTCATTCTCACTGCTTAAATAACGAGTATACTTGTGTAATGAAAAGAGTATAATCTCAATAGCTTTATACTCGTTACTTAAGCAATGAATGAATGGGTGTTGAAAAGGGTATTATAACGTTAATGGAGGTATTCAATTGAAAAAAAATGATAGATATATGAAAATGATAGGTATTGAGGTGTGTAATGGGGAGTGCATGAAAAAAATTAGAAGGGAATAAAAAAGGGAGACAATCCCACATCCATGATAATATTATTGGATGCAGGGTCATAGTCATTCTTTTGTTAGTGTACCCACCATTTATTATCCTTGTCTTTTGCCTCCATTCCCTTCTCTCTGCTTCTTCCCATCCACTAAATATACTCTTTTCCCCATCTTTCCCTCCACTCAATACCCTCAATTTTTGTCACTCATTTCACTTCTCTCTCTCTCTCTCTCTCTCTCTCTCTCTCCCTCTTTTCTCTCTTCTTCTTCTTCTTCTTTTTCTTCTTCTTCCAGTTAGGGTTTTGTTTCAGCTTGTTCAGCAGAGCTTTGCAGAATTCAGTGACTAAATCACCCTCACAAGTTAGTTTATCAAAGGGAAAGGAAGAAGGGTTTTAAAGCTTTCTCACTGGAAAGGTAAAAGGGAGTTGGTTTTTTGGTGGTGGTTGTTTTATTTATACTTTTCTTTTTTCTTTTGAATTGATTCCAAAGAAAAGGCAAAGACCTAGATCACATAAGAGAGGTAAGTTTATGTAGCTCTCTTTGTTTTGTATGAGTAAAAGAAATGCTAGAAAAATAATAAAAGTCGTGTTTTGGTTTGTTTGTTTGTTCTTATAAATTTAGTTTTTTTTTTTTTTTTCTCTATCCATAGGTAAGAAAAAGGCTAAAAAAGAGAGGAATTAATCTAGACCCTTTGACGCGTATGGGGCTAGGTAGAGCTTAATTTAGGGCTCTCTATTACCCATTGGGTTATATCATATTTTGACGTGTGTGTGTGTGTGTGTGTGTGTGTGTGTTGAAGAAGAATATACACATAAAATTCTGATCACCTTTACTTTGTTTCACCACTGTCATGTCTCACCTTCTTCACCTGAATTGCAGAATTTTGAAGCCTGTCTTTGTAGCTGCGTTGCACGCAACCTACTTTCTTCTCAATTTACACTCTGAAAAAGAAAAAGAAAAAAAAACAGAAACAAAGAGAAAGTATATGCAACAAGCTTCAAAAGAATCCAGAGAGAAGGTGAATTTAGTTAAGAAAAGGATTGATTGTATAACGAAAATTGAGAAGCCTAAATGAAGGGACCTAACCGTTCGGTTAAAGGGTTGGAATTCGAACATATACATTAATCCGAGCATAGTTTAGTCTAAAGTTCGTTGGTTCGATCCTCACCCTGCAATTGTTGAACTTAAAAAAAAGATGAAATTAGGAAAAATGGATACAGAAATATTTAAATATATATCTGCAATTTAGGCAGCTGTAGCAGAAAATGTTTCTGCAAATTTGATTAGGGTGTTGTACGTGTGTCTGTCCACGGGAGAGATTTTTCTGAGTACGCACGCGCGTGAAAGAAAGAGAGAGAGAGACAGAAGGTTAGGATCTTGATTTTCTGCACATGAATTAAACTTGGGATCAGTTACAAAATTCTAAATAACTTTCTTCTTCTGAATTTCATCTGACTTGTTCTAGAAATTCCTTTTCTTTCACTGATCTCCAGACTTGCATACACATAATATATATATGAAATGACCAAAAATAAATAAACCAAAAGGTTTGTTAATGAAGATAAAATTAAAACATTATGGAGTGTTAGTTGTTGGTTTAGTTTCTTAATAATAAATATATGCTTGTGTTGTTAGAGGAATTAAAACTTTAAGGTAAGAGAAGGGGGGAAAAGTTGATTAGAGCATATGGATTAGTTAGAAATTGATCATTTTCTTACTTTGATTGGTTAAGGCAGGATGGCATCATCAAGTTCTTACAACTCTCCTTGTGCTGCTTGCAAGTTCTTGAGAAGAAAATGCATGTCAGGTTGCATTTTTGCTCCTTATTTCCCACCAGAAGAGCCTCAAAAGTTTGCCAATGTGCACAAGATCTTTGGGGCCAGCAATGTGACAAAGCTGCTGAATGAACTTCTGCCTCACCAAAGAGAGGATGCAGTGAACTCTCTTGCGTATGAGGCCGAGGCCCGAGTCCGGGACCCGGTCTATGGCTGCGTCGGAGCCATCTCCTTCCTCCAAAGGCAAGTCCAGAGGCTCCAGAAGGAACTCGACGCTGCAAATGCCGACCTAATTCGGTACGCATGCAACGAGATACCTAATGCAGGAGTGAGTCATGTGGTTCAACCAAGCCCTGGTGCTCGCCCAAGAGCTTTGGATCAGTATCATACAAGTTCATCAACTGGGTATTACAATCAACATCTTCCTGCTTTTCCCATGGCTTATCCACTGCCTTGGAATGAAAACTCTCCTGGAAATGACATCAATGAAGGAGGAGGGGATGGCAATATTTGAAGAAATCTTCTCCAAAAAAAAAAAACCACAAAATAGGGTTTTTTCAACCCTAAAGAGAACTTCTCTCTTCTGGTATGTCACTTCCTCATATATTTATATATATATATGATGGTTTTTCTAGCTAGCTGCCCTCATTCACATGGACATTTTTCAAGCTGGATGACTTAGTAAATTTAATTTTTCTAGTATCATTTAGAGGGTCTTGAGAATTAGTTTCTTAAACCCCATTATCATTCTCCCATTTAAAATCCAAAACAAGTTCTCTGAGTTATGTTCTTTTTTTTTTTTTTTGTTCTTCGTTTAATCATCATATGTACGTGTGGAAGATTAATTTAGGGCCTAAAATAAGGTTGCTGTGCATGCTCCCTAGCAGCTTAGCCACATTTTTACTTTAAATATTATAGACTATTGTCTATTGTGTGAGGTTCAATTTCTAGAGAGCTCTTTAGCTTCTTCTTTTTTTTGTATAAAAAATTTAGTACTGCCATTGTTTATGCTTATGAATAAATGAAAAATAATATTTTATCTCATGTTTGTTGTGTCTTCGTAAAAGCAGATTCCCTTAGTTCTGTATATTATATAGTTTTTTATACATGCGTCTATGTCTAGCTTTCTCCTCCTTTTAACCCTATGCAATATTCTCTCACTTTTCTTCCTACTTTCTTTTTTAGAGGACCATCTACGTAAGCTTTCTTTTATATAGTTTTACTACAATTTTAGCTAAATGGTAACTTAATTTTGAGCTATTCATTTGATTGAGAAAAAGACCCATAAAGAGAAATGCTGAGCCTTTTAATTCGGTATTTGTTTATTCTATGCTATATCTACTTTGTTTGTTCTTTTATTTGGCTATGCCAAAGTTTCTTTCTAACCTATAATATGTATAAACTGAAAGAGGATTGTGGAAAAGTTCATTGGCTTGTGATGGTCTTGAAAGGTAGGATTTGAAAGGGGCATTTTGAACAAATGCAAGCTTTCTTGATGGCTTTTGGAAGGATCAGAAGAGGAAAGGGAAAAGGAAAAGGAAAAAAAAAAAAAAAAAAAAGCATTATTTAGAGAATAATGAGTCTGAAGAAACTATGAACCAACAGTGTTCCTCAACTCATTTTCAAATTCTAGTCTTTATCTTTTTAGTGTTACAGTGCTAATGTGAATCTCTTGGAGTTTCCTTTTTATATTTTCACCCCAAAAAATAAAAAATATTTCTTTCTTTCTTTCATGGCCTAAATATCTCAAACAGTGTCTAAAAGTTTGGTTGGCTTCATTGGATTAACTTCAGTATAAAGTGGTGGCTGTTTCTCTTCCCATGGATGGGGTTTCAGTTTTCTTTTTATGTTTCAGTTTGTTCACTTACCTTTTCACTGTTTTCATCTCCCCATCACAAGTTCCAGACTTTACAGTAAAAAACCCTACACAGTCATATTCACAGTAAAAGTTTCTCTTCCTTCTGTACTTTTGTGTTTTTGTGCTTCATTATTATCTTTTTATTTTTTAGGCTCATCTCAGAGCTTTGCTTTTTGTTTTTATTATATTATGAAAGTTACCCTTCAGGGGAAATCAAAGTTTTATGATGAGGACTCTGCAAAATTATCTGCATGGATTAAGCATTTTAATTAACATAATTACTTTAGATCCATTTATCCATCTCCTACACTTCATCTGTAACCAAGTCTAAAGGTTATACTACGAATTCTGTCCTTTTTGACATCATTTAATTTGGTCCCTATCATATCTATCATTTTTCTTATTTACTATGGTAGTTGACTGAATTAGGGTTTAGGTTGGAGTAAAAAAAGAAGTGAGTTTTTGAATGGTAAAAATGGCTTAAGATGATGTGCACGGTTCAACCATAAACCAAGTCCGAACTATGAAACTTAAAATCAAAACTCTCAAAACTCATTTCTAAAAAAGCAAAGTTTAACTAAACTAGAAATACTAAATTAAAACTTTTAGAATAACTATAAGAACCAAATTCATGAAGTAGATAAAGCAGATCAAGCATTTTTTGTTCTCAAGAACAGAGAAAGGCTAAAAGAACCAGAAGAATCAAGAGCCACAGAGAAGGGGGGGAATCTAGGGTTAGGGTTTGAGATATTTAAGAAAAAAAGAAAGAAAACATGATGAAGAAGAGGCAGAATAAGTTGTCTTCTTGTCATTGAACAAGATGATGTACTAAGAAATGAAGCAACTCACGAGCCATTGAAAAATGTTAGAGAGAGGGAAGTTTTAATTTTTTTCCTTTTAAAAAAAAAAGAAAAAAAAGAAAAAGGCTTATATTTCTGGGTGGACTGTGGAAATAGATCTCTCTCTCACTCTCCTATGAGAACTAATTGCAGTTTGCATATGTTGGGAGTACAGAACATTCATCATCACAATACACAACACACTGAAACAGCCTCTCTTTTTCTCTACATTGCAATACCCTCTCTATACTTCTGTTTCTCTTCACTTTTTGGCAGTCTCTCTCTCTCTCGCTCTCTCTCTACCTCTCTCCCTCTCTCCCTCTCCCCCTCTCCCTCTCCAAAGTCCCAGCAACCCCTAAATTTTCACACAGAAAAAAAAAAGAAAAAAAAGAAACCAATACTAAAAGTTAAAGTCTTTTGTACTCTTTTTCTCTTACCCACGCACGCACACAAGGACACTGATCTCTCCCTGAATCGTATCTGGATATGGGTCGGGCCACGTCCTTTGTCCTCCAATTTATCGCCTCCTCCCTCTCTCGAGATCCCCAATTATTCCTTCCTATTCAATTATCTCATGAAATACCGCTCGAGTAGTATGAATGTCACTCTCATTTAATGTCCTTCGTATTTTTTAGAAGAAAAATAGAGTTCACTAAGGAATGAAATACAGGATTTGAAACTTCTGGTCACTTTACAAGAAAGCTCCTATATTAGAAGTCAAATGAAGAGAGACTATCATTAAAAAAACAAATCAAAGTTACCAAAAGTTGAGAAGGAGTCCCTCAAGAGGGAACATTTCTTTTGCATCAAAGAAACCAAGAAAAAAATCTGTCAGCATATATATGACCAACAGACTCCAAGCCCTCATCAACAGATACCAGAAGAGTACTAAAAAAATTATTTCTCCTCAATCATATAAGGTTTGTCTTCCCAATTCTCTCTCCAATTAACAATCTTTTTTTATTAAAAAAATATTATTGTTTCTATTAATTTAATTTTGGGGGGCTTCGCTTTTAAAGTCTGAAAGGGTTCACTGTTTTGGTTCAGAAATTTGGTCAGATAAGAGAAGAGGGGTAGAGGGGTTTCTGTGGTTGGTTTCAGTGAATACCTTTTATTCTTTCTTTCTTTTTCTTTTTGTGTTGTGTGTGTGTGTGTGTGTGTGAGTGAAACTGTAGTAATTTCAGAATCCATCATCATAACCCATCAATCTTAATCTTCTACTCTGCAGAGAGGGATGGAGAGACGTGGTAAAGAAGCAAAGAGCAGCTGAAATTTTGGCAGAACCTCATAAGGCTTTCATCATAGAAGGACAAATATCATAGACAACAAGCCTTCTATTTTTGCCCCCACCATATAATTCTTCATTTTCTTTCTTCACCCATTTAACGTAAATAATTGAATGCCTAGTTTACTAATTTCAACTATATCTTGAATTTGAAACCTGCTAATTTTACATTATTTTATACAAATTTCGATAAAATCACATTTATTTAAACATAAGCCTATAGTTACCTAGTCTTTTCTCTCATTACTTATCTTTATTAAATAGAGTCTCATTACTTATCTTTATTAAATAGACTCTTCGTCTCTCTGAAACCATATATTTTAATTTACTATAGACATAAAATTTAAAAGTTTTGTTTATCCTACTTATTTCCATAGATAGTGTGAGTAGGCTATCTCTACAAGTAATATAATTTAATTAGACATTATTATAACTTCATCAAGTAGCTAGAATTGAAGTATTTCTTTACCTCTTCAAGCACTCAGAGAGTGAGCCTTTCATCTACAATCTCTTTGCATTGCTCACACAACCCTTCATTTCAATCATATTCTCGTCCCAAATTCACCAAATCCTACATATTCTGGACTGCATTAATTGTGACAAAGTCTGATGTGCGTGAGAATACACTTCTAGAAACCAAGAATTTATGCATATACTCTAAGAATCAAATTCGTTAAATGATTACTTTGACTTATTGGGCATGATGGAAGAATATTTTTCGTTTTTTTATTTTCTTAAACGTCTCACTACCCCAAATTAGGAAACGTGAAAACAATCATATTATCGAAGAATATCTTTGATAAGTACCAATCCAACTTTTTAACAAANTATATATATATATATATATATATATATATATATATATTCATTATAATATGTGGAAAAAAGAATCAAATTATAACAAAAATAAGGGGCTTTAATTAACAAATACTAGTAAAGTTCCCTTACAATTTATTCTCACTTTTATAGAGTACAGGCTCCTACTGTTAGGACTTTGAAACTTTGCACATGTTCTAGCCTGTAGCCTTAGAAAGAAGGATTAGTCTTATCATTTATATATGTGGCTATGCTTTAAAATTATTTAACTTTTTTCTTACATATATTAACAATATCTGAACCAATATTGTTTGAATTTAGCCCCAAAAGTATATTTTTTAAATTTGATGAAAGCTTGAATTTGTTTAATTTATGTTCGTAATCTTTGCATGTAATATTTAATTAAGAATATAAGTATCTAACTTTGTGGTAGATGGGTTGAAGGAAGAGTATATGATTCAAAGGAGAGCCCATCCACACTCTAACTTTTGCAATTGCAATTATGTAAAGCTTGGAAGTAATTTAAAATAGTTGGGGAATATTATTAATTAACACTTGGGCATTGTTTGGGATTAGGGTTTACTTTTCAACCATTCTTTAGAAATAATGGGCTTAAGTTTGTAAAGTGTTTTTCTCACAAGCACATGCATCTACATGACTCTTAATTTCATATGATATTAACACATCAATTTACGAAAATCATACTTGCAAACACTTTCTACCCATAGCTCTTTTGTTTTATTACCAACTTCTTTAAAATGGTTTACGAATCCAAATCAAGAAAACTAAGAAAAAATGTTTTTTAAAACTTAATTTTTATGAAATTTAGTTTAGAATTCATGTGCTTAAAGTAGGTGAAGAACTCACTCACCCATTGAGGAAGCCATCATAATTTTTGAAAACCAAAAATAAAAAAACAAAATAGTTATTAAATATGACAGTATTATCAATTCCCATTTTCTTTTCTTTTTTTTTTTTAAAAAAACATAAAATTAGCAATTGAATGAAAAATTAAGCTGAAAAAGAGTGACAAAAAAGGGAAGCCAAAACGAGGGTGATTTTGGCAATAACTCCACTCTTGTATATGGACCATGAAAAAATAATGTTGAGCCCAAAAAAGTAACTTTTTAGGCTAACTACTAGGCCCATTGACTCTTCTCCCATTAAGGGGCGGATCCAAAATGCCGAAGAATTTCAAGTGAAATGGAAATTGAAAAGGTTTCTAGAAGAATAATTTTAGAAAACACACGAGTTGTTGTTTTGTTTTGGCATCAAACTAAATAGCAAATTCAGTCTACAACCAACTTGAACATACCTGAACTGATCAAGATGTTCCACGTTTAAATTTCTCACATCTGCAAGAGTAAACTTGAAAAAAGAAAAATAACTTTTTTAAATTAATATTTCCCGATTATGTTNAAAAAAAAAAAAAAAAAAAAAAAAAAAAAAAAAAAAGCGCATTAGAAACGGATTCCAGTCACTTCCAAAATATTTATGTCATAATCTACCGCAAGTGCACTATAAAGTCAACTTTTCCAGCAATTATATTGTCCCCAAAAAGTATAACCCATCTTAGAAAATAAGCATATAAGTAAAATCCTTCAAACTAAAGAGTAAATGCAAATTCGTAGAAATGAACATAGTTCAACTGACGAACATGTGTACTCTCGATCAAATAAATTTGAAGTTAGAACCAAAAGGAGAAAAAAAAATAGTAAATGCAAGTTGCACAAAAGTCCTAGCTGATTGTGATAAGATCTAAGCCAACTGTGAGGCTAAGTGACTCACAGCCCCACACACACAGAAAAAAAGAAGTTATCAGAATTAGAATTAAATTTCATATACAAAATACTTATTCGTTTTAATATCACATGGTTAATGCATTAACTAACGAGATGAATTTATAAGAAGCAAGTACCTCTTTGTTTTGTTGTTTGTGCAGGCGAGGGTACCATTTTTCTCTTTCTTTTTGTCACTGTCGGGCGGCCACCACAGCCCTCATCGCTACGCAATATCTGAGACATTGAAGGAAGTTGTTCACAGCAATTAACTTCAGAATTTATGGGTCCTCTTTTGTTCTGTTGAAAATCAAGCAACAATTTGAAACTCTCACATTTCAATTCCAGAAATTTACTCTTACCCGTTTAGGGTAAATGTGTAGCCATCACTGGTAGCTCAAAGGGCATTCTAGAGACGAAGTTTGATTCCAATACACCATCACTGCAGGTCGTTTTCAACCATGGAATCCTATGACATATTAAGCCTAATCTTTTATGAACTGTCGGTTATACCATCCCAATTCAAATTCGTCGTTATTAGCCTCAGAGATTTGTGCCCCTTTACTGTAAGTTACTGAATTTAGAATTGAACATTAAAACAATATCTTCTTCCACCAACTCCTTACCATTTTCTGCGGTGGTTGGTAAGGTAGAATTTTCCAGTTACTAAAAGTGGAAGCAAAACCTTGAGTTTATAAGGTAAACATCTGTATTCAGATCAATTTTTTAGGAAGAATCTTAAAGTAATATCCATTCTCGCTAAGTTTTTGCTCAAGAAGCACTTTTAAGTTTTGACACACCACGAGAATAATATACACGTTACTTCCTTAAAACTCATGTCAAGCAAGTTCAAAGTAAATTTAAAATGGACAATATCAAATGAACGTGAAAAAAAGAAATCATTATTCTAGCGCTATAGTGTTAGGTGTTGAGAGTTGTCCATTTGGCTATGGTACGTGTGGACAATAGAACTTTACCTCTGTCATGCAACAAGCGTAAAAAGGCAAAAAAGAAGGGATGAGAAACGTCGGGACATTTTTGCAGTTGAGATGCATAATTGATCTCAAGGAATATTTATAGCATGGGGAAAAATGTTCCAAGTACGGTACCACTATTAATACTTTTTCCAAGTTTCAAAGCTAGTAGGGCCACTTTTAAAGCGCTGAAGATCTATTCAAAGTTACCAAATAATGTGTGTGATGATTTAGTCTTTGCAAAACTTTATCATGTGAATTAACACATCAGATTCTGAATTCCGAATGGGGTCACAGGTCATATCTGTCTGTATTTCCTTGTATAAAATGACAGCCATTCACGAGCCTCATAGACGTTTCCACTAATCATTAACTCTGAGAAAGAGCTAACCAAGTAGAGCAAGGGATAAGCACAGCCAAAATATAGGTACCCCAAATGCAGCTCTCTTATGGAGGAGCCTTTCATCTCTCTCCTTTATTTCCAGTCTATAAGGCCAACTTGAAGACTCGCTCAGTAACCCAGAAAGGCTAAAGAAGCAAAACCTTCACTAAGATGGGTGCATGCTCAAGCAAAGATGGGAGTGAGATCTGTGATGATGATGTTAGAGGATTGAAAGAAAAGGTAAGGTTACTTAGAGAGGAAGTGAGGGGTGTAGTGTCTGAGATGGATAAGGTGACTAAAGCTCATGAGAAAGACAAGATGGTTTTTGCATTTAAGGAGGCAGGTTGGAAAACTGAGAAAAAGAGACTCAAAGAGGAGGTGAAGATGTTGAGGAAGAGGGTAAATGAGAGGATTACAGAGATTGAAGAGAGAAATTTTGGAGATAAGACTGCAACAGAGCGAAAGATGGAGGGAACTCCAAATATCATCTTTGGGCAGATACAACAAGAAAGAGCACACAGAGATGAAGCCATTGAGAAGTGGAAGCAGCTTTACCACGCTATCAAGATTGAGCTTGATGACCTAATTCAGAGGACACATAATGGTATGTCTATGAACTTATCTTTTCTTCTGGTCATCACAGAAAATCTAATTTTCCTTTTGTTTCTGAATTTTCTGTTGATTTTCTTTCAATTTACTACTTTTAAGCTCAAGATTAGTGTTAGAAATCACGACTCTCCACAATGGTATGATATTGTCCACTTTGAGCATAAGCTCTTGTGGTTTTGTTTTTGGGCTTCCCCAGAAGGCCTCGTACGAATGGAGATGTATTCCTTACTTATAAACTCATGATCATTCCCTACATTAGCCAACGTGGGACTCACTCCCCACAATCCTTAACAATTAGATCAATGAAGGCTAGCAAAAACTAAGACGGCAAAAATTCAATAAATGCACATTAGATTTCCCATCACTAACAAGCACTCATCGGTTACTTTGATAGGAGATGGATTATACTGGGGAGCAACTGAGCGGACAGACGCACTACGAACAGAATTACAAGCAAAGGAGGAGACAATAAAAGCCCTCAAAGAACGATTAGTTTCAATGGAGCAAGAAAAATATAAGAGGAACAGAGATATTGACATACTGAGGCAAAGCTTGAGAATTATGACCAGTAAGAAGGAACAGCAGCTAGGAACTTTCCATAAATGCGTCTGTAAGTAACCTGCCAATGAATTGGGCAAGAAAACAAAATTTTCAATACCATATTAGAATGATGAACAGATAATGAAATGTCGATTGAATGTGCTTTGTAAAGATTGTTACCTCTGCACGCCCACCCTTCATTTCAACCCACTGGTCATTCTCATCCTCATTTTGTCGGCATGGTCCAAAGGTAAACACATTTTTGTTCCTTAGACTGGGATTTTGGGAAGAGTTGCAAAAGATGAAAAGAAAATAAAAGATTAATCCTCTCTCAGTTGACAGGAAGATAACTGTGCTGATTCATAGATAAGGCTACAATTCAACTTCGATAGACAATCACACAGTTGATCGATTTCTTGGGATTTAAATTTAGAATATAATTATTGCACTATTGTTCAAGTTATAGTTATCACAAATCAACCACACAGGAAAATATAGCTTGTAAAACAATAATGTCCAAGTTCTTATATGTGAATCTAGCATTGTAGGGCTCTAGCTTGATCAATAACATCCCCGATTCAAATTTTGTTAAATCAACAATGAACCAAAAGCTTAAATTCATGAGTTATGTTCATTTCTAGTAACATTAATACTTCAACAAATTTTGTGCCCAGCCTTGCAAACATGCGAATCAATTTGTTTACTTAAACTGAATCAATAGGAGAAATGCTTCAACTCATGCTAATAGCCAATTCTACAAGGAATTATTTACTTGAACTGAATCATATGCATAATGGCTGTGAAACATGAATGCTGAAACCTATCAGTAAATCGAATTGTAATAGCCATTGTGGACCATTAACCTAAACCAAAACATACCTTCATTGAACTTCTTGATGGAAAGGAACTGCCAAAGAAATGGCCGAAGTAAAATGGAAGAACCAAGCCAAGCTCTACGCAATCCAAAGGATCCATAAAACGCATTTTATCCATTATCGTAGCAATGACGGAGACGAAACGCACTGAAATCGCTCCAGTCGACGCCTGAAAGAAGAAAGATCATTGAGCCTTCGCGCCATAAAACGTTCGTGCGTTTCTTCAATGCATCAGGGCTACCTTTTCTTTTTAAATTAAAAAAGAATATTATATATACAATTAGTAAAAAAATTAATTAAAAAAAGTTAATTCACTAAATCAAACTTATATTTATGTATATATATATATATATATATATATATATGATAATGTTTACACATCAATATAAAATTTAATTATAAGATAGTACGAAATAGCATTTCGAAAAAATTCCCAATCATATGGGTATGGATTGATTATCGACGGTTGAGATTGATCCGACAAATTTTGGTTCATAATTTGATATGGCCTGGGTCCAGTCTGTAGCCACTTTTGGGCTGTGGACCTTTTGAGATGACATGTCCAGTGGCACAGACATACAGTTGAAAGTTGCACGGTTGCCGGTTGGGCTGGGCCTCTAATTAATTGGAAGCTTTGAAATTGGGCCCATCCCGAGACCAGCCACCGCTTAAATTGATATAATGGTCAAATTATAATTTTAAATTAAAATTTATATTTAATAAACCAGCAAAATTAAAATAAAATAAAATAAGAAAGAAATAGATAGCGAAAAACCAGAATCAAAAACAAAAATTTATATTTTTCCTTATTTTTGTTTTCAATTTTACATTCGGAATCCCAAAACCCCCTGTGTTCTTCAACCTCTGATATGCCTTCTCAGCCGCAACAGCGTCAGATGTCATGAGCTGATCTGAGACAATCTTTCTATAAATAAACTGTAGGTTTCCTCGCGATCCAGCATGCTAACACGGACGTATTTGGGGCTAACACCGAAATGCTTTCCGCCTCGTGCGAGTATCTTGTGGCCTCGGAAGAAGCTCTCGCAATCATCAACGTCGGCTCCATCACATCTCAACCATGCAAAGGCTGCACACAATGAAACATAAGAGTCAATTGATTGCACGAGTTTAAGGGGAAAAAAAAAAACATGTCTCCAATTGTTCTTGCCAGGTTGGGTCCCCAAGTTGTTGTCAAAGAAGCTGCAATGTGCGGGAGAAAATTTAGGCAAACTAAATAAGCCGCTGTCTTTCACCGCCTCCCTTAGCAACCTCCATCTCTCAGTCATTACGGCGTGGCTGAAATGGAAGAACGATTCCGGATACTCCGAACCACCGGCTTGTTCACTACTGTCGGATACCACTTCCAGAACTTTGGCAGCTCGAAGCTGCGAGTCTTTTGACACGCCAATCGTGCTCAGCTCTATGAATTTGACCATTCTCTTTGCAACTTCGACGTCCTTCACTAAAGCCCACCTGAAATTTGAAGAAAAATAGCGTTGGAATTTGGAGACAATTTCAATTTTCTCTTAGCTTAGCTAGCTAACTGACCCAATGCGCGTCCCAGCATGGCCGGTACTCTTTGACACAGTGAACATCGTCAAGTCATAGTCAGAAGGCGCAGAAATGGGCGTATATTGCGGCCAATAATAAGCAAGGTCGTGGATCAATATACCGCCCGTTCTGTTCACCACGGAGTGTCGAATGAAGCCATCGGGGTTGTTGGGGGAGGTGACCAATTCGATGTAAGGCTCATCCTTGTCAAATTGCTTCGCATCGCCAGCCCATTTGTGGAGCCCCGACTTGACACAGTCGGTCATCAAAGGGTAAGACTGCAATTCATGTGATTAGGTTCAGTCAATATTTTTTTTTTTTTTTTTTTTTTCTTTAAAGAAATATCAGACAGTGCATGTGGAGCAACTATTCAGAATAAAGTTACTGAGTCGAATCATGACTCACCGAGTAGTATGGGGCAGTCGAGACCACGCTGATCGGGTTGGACGAGTCTTGCGGGGAAAGGGCATAGAGGGCAGCTAAGAAGAGCTGGGAGGACCCCGTCCCGACAACAATGTGCCGCCCCTCGGTCACAGCGTTACCAGCAACCTTGTGTACCCTCACAATTTGGGTGGAAAGCTCAGGCTCCAAGAACCAACAAAGGTTCTTCCCAGCAGAAAAATAGCTCATTGATTGCCATCCAGGGATCACAATCGTAGTCTTGTCCCCCATTGCCTTCCAATATTGCTCATACATTGTCGGGTCACCACTGCATTCAATCATATCATGAATCTACATCAAACTTCATAATAATTACACGTTGAGATCCCATGTCGATTTGAGAGTAGAATGAACTGCGAAAATCTCTCCAAACATTTGGAACAAAAAAAAATTGAAAGGGAATAATATCTAAGATTTAATATTATTAAATTTAAGAGATTTATGGAAAGTTAAACAAATTAAAAGTTCTATTCTTCTATAATTTAAGATTATTTCTTTAATGAATGGTGCTGGTATTGGTGTTGCATGCATTGTGGAATAAGCCACGTGGTTCCCACAAAAACGAGAATCTTCGTATTCTTATTCTTCTTGNAAAAAAAAAAAAAAAAAAAAAAAAAAAAAAAAAAAAATTGTTCTTCCGGTCCAAAAACAAACACCATGATGTCAATTTTTTTGGTCAACTTCAAATCACAGCCGTCCATGGTGCATTTTCGAATTTAATCAAACAATTATAATAATAATAATATATTTTTCATAAATTAATAAAAAATTAAAAAAATTAAAAAAAAAAAAAGAACAACAAAAGCAAGAGTAGTTTCCATTCCACTGTTTCTACCTTTCTAGTTCTACCCTCGAAAGCCTCAACCCAAAACAGAAGAGCCCAGAGCTGTCTCTGTCTATGTTTGCAGCCAAAACAGCAACAAGACGGCATGGATCTTCGATCCAAAAGCGCTTTCTAGACAACGCCAAGGANTTTTTTTTTTTTTTTTTTTTTTTTTTTTTTTTTTTTTTTACCCTTTTTAAAATTTATATATATATTCCTCCATAATGTCACTGACATCCCACACCTAAAAAGCTGGAAAAAAAGCAGCTACTTATACCTCGAAANCCTTCCCCCCCCCCCCATCGAAGAACAAAAAGATTAATTTTGTTCAAGGAAGAAGAAATCAACAAACACGTAAAGAAGAAATCAAAACACTCACTGGTCGAGATTAATAACTCTTTGTCCTCCATGTTCATCAACAGAAGGTTGAGTTTCGTGAGCTGCTGCTGCTGCTGCTGCTGATTCAGATGGGAAAGACAAGAATCTCATTTGGGAAGCTTTAGTGCCTTTGTGGACCGCCATTGGAGCTCCACTTTGGTGCTTCTCATTCTGATTTACACCTCTTAGAATCAAACTCACATTCAAAGCTAGAGACAGCACGAACAAATGCCTGAAAGAAACGACATCCGCTATTCTGGCCATTGCTACACGAAAAACAGAGCACAAAAGGGGAGAAAAAACAGAGTGTTAGAGAAGAAGAAACAGATGAGGGAAGAAGAAGGGTATTGTTATTAGCGTGTTTGATTGCTGCGAATGGGGAGTAAGGAATGAAAATATGAGGTATAAATAGGAAGGAGAGAAGATTGAGATGATTTCAAACAAAAGAAAGTGCCAAAATGCCAAAGGGATGGTAGGACATGAAGAATTAAAGTTTTGAAGGCATGCAGAATCCAGAAACAGGGATCATTTCATTTTATCTTACAAGTACATTCCAATGGGGGAAGTCATCACAAAAGGTTTGATAAGTTTCGAAAAAATTATTAGCTTAAATGGAAAGTTGAAATGGGGGAAAAAAAACAGAGTAATATCCGGTCGTGTTCGATCTCTTCTCTGTGATTCTAAAGGAAGATAAACGATGAAATAATATCACAGCGTTTTGTCGCCATTTTTGGAGCTTGAGAGGAAGAACGATAAACAGAGTCGACAAAGAAGGCGAAATTGGGAAACTAAATCGAAAAGGAAGAAGAACAGAACACCTTCTTGTTGTTTTTTTTTCTTTTTTCTTCTTCTTCTCAAGAACGAAGAAATCCCACCACTATCTTAAAAAGTAATATCCTCTCCCACTTCTTCCTTCGAGCATATTTAGTAATAAATTATAGTTTACCATATACATTATATTAGATATTTTATTATAAGGCAAATATCTAATATTAGTAATAAATTATAGTTTACCATATACATTATATTCGATATTTTATTATAAGACAAATATCTAATATTTGCTTTATTACTATAGATATCTTTCCATTTATTGTTATTTTCATTTATTGTTATTTCCATTTATTACTATTTCTGTATCCTTGTAATTTATTTGATTATAAATAAGATAACTTTCACACCATTTAGGTGTGGTGGATTAATCAAACATTCACATTCACATTTAAAACTATGAGATTCACGACAATATTTAGAAGGCAGGACTGTAAATTAACTCATAAAGTAAGACGTAAAACAAATATCTAAATATTTATCCTCTTTGACTGTGACCCGTGAATATATTTTAGTTTTTTTTTTATTACTTTATTATTAGTTAAATTTATTTTTCTTGACGAGGAATTTGATGAATTTTCGAATGCCTCTAGCTATTCATTTAGATTATGATAAGTTGAAGATGGATGGAACAAGAATCTCGCCTAAGCTAATTAATGGGTTGATAGTATATTTTAATTAGTACCAAATTTTTTAAAGAAACAAAAAAATAAAAAGCAGGAGAGCATGTAATAGTCCAAATCTACAGGTAGCAGATATTCTAAGCTTTGACAGTTAGGTATTATTGTCAGCTTCACAGTTTTTAAACGTGTCTATTATGGAAAGATTTTTACACCTCTATAAACACTAAATTAATATGAGATCTCACGACAATATCATAATGTTTTGGAGATTGGTGATTCTGAACATTATCGATAATGAAAAAAATAATAAATAAATAGTGTGTCACTAATTTTGGTGGGTCTTAGATCCCCAACCACGTCTCTCTTTCAAAATTTTATCCAAAAAAATCCTTCACATTCATGCGTCATTTATGCCCCTATTGCGTTATACGTTTGATCATAGTGAATGAAAATGACATCGTCAAACTAAATTGCCTATCAGAATTCGCTACGAAGAAAACGCATATTATATCAAGATCATTTTAAGGGCTAAAATATGAGACTATATTAAATATTAAAATGACGTCATAATCTAGTATATTAAAATTTCTCATTTAATAAAACAACAAACACAAAACTAATGTGTTAGGTAAATTATTGATTTGCAAGTGTATTTGGACACCTGAGCTCCACTTGGAATGAATTGATTTTTTTAATAACAAAAATAAATTTTTTGAGTTGTAATATGTTCGATAATTTAGGGAGGATCATGGGTTTATAATAAAGGAATATTAACTCCATTTGTACGAGGTCCTTTTGGAGAAACTCAAATCAAAGTCACACGAGCCTAGGCTCAAAATGAACAATATCATATCACTCTTGAGAGTCGTGTTCATCTAACAAATTCAACTTTTTTTAAGAAATTTAATTTTTTAATAAACGCATTCCTACACGTTTTTCAATTTATTTCCGTCACGATGTGGATAGATTTTATATATATATATATAATATTTCAAATATATAATTCATAACTTCTACTTTTTAATATAATGTATATTTGGAAGATGTAAAATATAGTAATAAAACAAATAATATTTCAAATAAAAACATAATACAATGTTTAAGGGGTGGAGTAGAACAAAGTGAAATATAATTTTTACCAAAAAAAGAGATAAATCAAAAAACAAAAATTAAATTAAGGGAAAAACTCCAAATAAACAGATGTGCTTAGATGGAGTTAGCTAAATGGGGCGATTTACGGAATTATATCCCCGTCCCCGCTTAATATAGATATATTTTCAACACATATTATATATATATATATATATATATACCTCAATTATAATATTTGAATTTTTTTTTTTTTAATTAGGTTGGTAGCTTATAAAATATATTAAGTTATTGTGTTTTTTTTATATAAATATTTAATAAATATTATATTAAAAAAATGAAAATTTTTAAAATAACTATTTTTAAAAAATAATATAAATGATACAAAATTAACCAGCAATTTATCCTCGCCAAAGTTTCCATACAAAACTAATTTACTGTAAAAAATAAATGAAAATTCTACAACAATGTGAAATGAAATAGGTGAAGTGAACCGAAGAAGAATTCTAGAGACACTTGTAGATATTTAGAAAGATAGGTGTGCATGGGGTAAGAAATAAATGTGGTACATGCATGTAAATAAGAATAAGAAAAGAAAACAAACAAAAAAAGGAGAATGATCAAATAAGTATGCTTCTTAAAAATAACTAAAGGGTAACAAAATAACAAAAAAAACAAAAAAAAGAAGATACCGAGGCGTTACAAAATGTGCCCATCATTAAACTCCGCATTACAACTCTAAGGATCCAAATATAGGATTGCATTGCCATATTTAGAGTCAATAATATCTTATATGATTCTTTTTTTAATTACTAGATACAGAAGACTCTCATAGATTTTATCGGCCTAAATCACATGCTAAAACAAGAATGAGTTATATTACATATTTCTCCTTTGATTTTATTTGTGTCGCACAGAAGATTTGGTTTCTTTTGTCTTATCTTAGTGTTACATCTCAAAGCATAATTGGATGTAAAATGAATTGACTTAATTGGCCTTCACAATCAAAACTAATTACCCTAATCTCTAGATTCCGATATGATATATTAATTAAAATATATTAAAGTATTTGGGAACGTAACATTCCTTTAGAGGGAGGGTATTACTGTTCCTATTTGAGAGTGTTTGATTAATCCACCACACCTAGATGATATGAAAGTTATCTTATTTATAATTAAATAAATTATAAGGAAATGGAAAGAATAATAAAAGGAAATAACAATAAATGAAAAGATATATATCGTAAAAAAACAAATATCTAGATATTTGCCTTATAATAAAATATCACTGACAAAATATAATTCATTACTAAATATAATGTTGTGGGCTAAAATTTTATAATTGTTAAGTTGGACCCCTCTTAGCATTTACTCTAATATGAAGTAGTAAAGATATCACCGTGGCAATACAGTAATCCACACAAGCGTCGTTATTGTAGCATTAAATTTGGATTTATTTAAAATTGTTGAAGTAGACTTTCTTCTCCATCCAACCACGTGGCAAATTAGTTTATTTTTTTAATAATTAAAAAAAAAAATGCCACGTTTCTCGTAGTACGCATTTCAGCCTAGGAAATAAATGTGGTCACAACGTCGCATCTATTGATCCCCAAAATAAAACACTGATTAATACGGATTTCACCTCTAAGTTTCCACTTGGGATCAACACAATAGAAGATTGACTTCCGTTATAATAATAAGGTAACAAAACAATTCCACGTCACCTCTTTTTAACACGTAATTATTGTTAATTTTCTACGGTAGACACGTAATTAAGTCAACATTCTTAGTTGGCACTGTCTGGTGGAATTACTAATGTAATTTGACCCCTTGCTCTTCATTTGCCTTCATTTGACATCTTTACCCTTCAATTTCATACTTAGGTTACTGGCTTAAAATGTAATTTTACCCCGTGTTGCGAGCAATGATGCATTAAAAACTATATTATATTATTTTTTAAGTTAAATTACTTTATGTTAGAATAATTTCTTTTAATATTGACTTCTTTTTAATAAAAGATATTATCATTATTTAACAACTTTCCATATACACTAACCTTTAATATTAAAATGTTTCTTAATTATTTAAAAAAAAAATCTATAATTTATCATTTACATTTTTTTTTAATAAATATTAAGATGTTAATGGGTTTTCAAAATTATTAAATTACTACCATTAGAATCTATTTCCTATCAAATAATCAAAATATTATTTATTATTTATTTTTTCTCTTTGTTTGTATTTACACATTTTCGATTATAATTCTATTTCTATTTCTGATTCTTAACCTGTGAATGATACGAGAAACACAATTTAAATAAATAATAAAATTGGCATATCAATAAAATATTAACGGATATTGGATGATAGGTGAAAAAATGAGAGAGAAGGAAGAAGAGGTGGAAAGTGAAAGTTCGTTGGAAGGAATTAGAAAGGGATTTGGGGCCACAAAATCTGGAGCTCAAGAGTTAAGTTTTGGAGGGGAGGGGACCATTTTTCTGAAATATATTTAAAAATTTAATTAATAAGTTGGTGAGGGGTCAGGTTTGGTAATCGGTTCGGAAACAAAGCCCATAAAGTCTACTTGGTCCAGCCGGTCACATTCTACCCTTCCACAAGTGGTCCTCTCTCTGCTTACTCCTTCAAAGCCCAATCAGCACACCCCATCATATTCATTCTTACCTCTCTCTCTCTCTCTCTCGTGGATTCAAAACTTCTTCTACTCAACTACTTAAATGTCATTATGTGAATTAAATTAACTCAATTCATAATAATTATTACTAATTAATTGTGGGGACAAGCAACGCTCTTGATTTATAATGAATATTTTTAATAATTTAAACTAAATCTAAACTTTAGAAATATTTTTATTTTTATTTTTATAATTTGACCTTGATTTTATTTAAAATAATATGAAGGAAAATCTCATACTATCATCTACATGTCATAATAAAAAATAATAAAAAAAACCATCAATCTGTGAAGGAACTATTTTACTGTTTATTACTACAAAATAATAATAATAAAATTAATTAATTAATTAATTAAATAAAAGGCCGAAAATAATTACATTAAGTGGAGTAAAGTGATGTAGGATATTAAAAATTGCAATTATAGATGTTATGTGCGGTCACATACGGAATTTAATAAGAGTGAGAAATTCAATAATAATATATTAATACATGAAAAATACATATGCTTTGTTGCAATCACCGAATAAATATATTATTAGAATAATTTTTAAAATTATAAAAACTGAATATAGTCGCTGAATAAATGTGTATTTAGAATAATTTTTAAGATTAAAAATCTAATATCACCATGGAATAAATGCATTTTTAAGAATAATTTTGAAGGTAGTAGAAAATGAATTGCTCAATTTTAAACTATAAAACCAAATACAATATTCAATTTTAAGCTATATATATATATAAAAAAAATGTATTTTGCACTTTAAAATATTTTATTAAAGGAAAAAATAAACAGAGGAATTCGAGCCCATTGGAATGTTGGGCTTCATAAAGGCCCATAGATTCGGTCCATACTAGCCCTTTAGAGACTCAAAACTGGGCCGAATCTTGCGCAATATAAAAGCACGGCGCGGTTAGAAGAAATGGCTCCAAAACAGAATGGAGGGCGAGACGCAGTCCGGTTCCGAGGAATTGCAGAATAGTCGATGCTCGTTTGTTTGGGATGAGAATTCGCAGCTGTACTTCCATTCCAGGTTTCTTTAACTATCCTCTCGTATATTGATTTCGTTTTATGGAATTTTAATGGCCAAATCAACGAACATTTAGGCAACAATATTTTTGAAAGGAAATTTGCTATTTCTTAAGTTGCTGATGATTTGAACGATAATTTTATAGATACAGGATTCAAACGAACATTTTAAGATAGCTTCGTAGAAAAGGCTTAATCGATGAGTAATCTTATTGTTCTATAACTTGAAATCACAATCAATTCGTAGTAATTTTGTTGATCTTCTTGTTTAATACATGACGATTTAATGTACTGAATAAAAACATTTGTCCTATATCAAACTGTTAGATGCTAAGTGTGCCGGTATCTTCACACAGTTTCTTCTAACCTGTGCGAAATTTTTTCGTACTGTTAGTCTGTTATTTCTTCACGAAGATTGTTCGCCGAATTTCAACATTTCTGCTTCCGTGTTGTCATTTCAACTTCATTTTCTACTACAAATTGTTACTTACTTGCGTTACTTCCGGCAGTAGTGGATTTTATCACGATCCTGTTGCCGGTTGGTATTACAGCAGTCGAGATGGTTCGTATTACAAATTCGAAAACGGAAGCTATGTGCTGCTTCAGATGAACGAGGTATCGTAACTTGGTTGTTTATATGGTTATACTTATTGCTTTTCATATTCCCTGTGATCTTCTTTCGTTCTGTGATTAATTCCTTGCCTTTTGAACATTGTAGCAGGATGAAGAATGTAAGACGTATCCTGATGATCCTGTTAAAGGCGAACCATGTAGACAAGTGTGTATTAGCGGCAGCGAGGATCACTCTTCATTTGAGGCCAGTGAAATTGATACTTCTAACTGCAAAGCAAGTGTTGGTGACGGACTACCATTAGGTAAGTTATCAATGCATGTAAACGTTCTTCAGCCAATTATGCTGCAGCTGCTTCGTTTTCATTTAGATATCAAGTTTGGCTGTCAACAAAGAGATGCTAATTCTATCGTTCTGGTCAATAGATCTAATTGATTACAGTTCCGAGTAAAGTTTCATTTGGCTTGTTTGGACCAGTACCGTGTATGCTTTGGATGACCTTAAATATACATCTTATATTGATCCAGACATTGTTATTTATAAAACTTCAGGATTCATTAATTTCCAAATGTGAATGCTGTTTAATATCTTCGTTAAAGTAGATGGTTGGATTGACCTTTGCCTCTGTTGAATTGCGGACATATATATTTTGTATTTAAATTACATGTCAAGGCATGGTAGATCCCTTTATTTTGACTTCAATATCTCATCTGTGCCCCTACTACTTGCCGAGTTTATACCATCTCAAATGGTAGGTATTTCGAAGTTTTTAAAACTCCACTGCCATTTGCTGCAACACCGTTGATGTTGTTGCTTCCATAACTACCCCTACAGCAATAACCCTCTAGTTGACTGTGAATGAACATTTAACGACCTTCGGTAAATGGATGAAGGATAACTGTAAACATATTACTAAGGAAGCTTTATTTTTTCAACAGCTCTTAATGCAGCCGATGTTGTCTTTAGTACTTAACTAACAAATAATGTAGCAATTATTTTGTGTTTAACAGAAGTAGCAGAGGGCATTGGTGGTCATGAGCACGAGAATCCTCCCACATCTTTGTGGTATACTACATTTGGATGAGATGCTAATTCAGTCTGTAGTTGTTTTTTGTTCTCTCTTTCATATACACTTTCACCTTTTTAGGTTAGAAGATACGCTTATTGATCTTTTTTTGTCCGGTTATTCCAATTCAGAAGTCATAGCCACTAATGACAGCATATCACCTACACCTTCAACGATTAATCATGGTAATAACTTTCAGTCATCAAGTAATGGTGTGTTCAAACTCTTCTCATGAAGTTAAGGCAATTTCGTGGTTTTCATGAAATCAGAATGACTTTGGTTGTGGTACAGGCTATAGCGATACCCAAATGATGGAAGGTGAACGGTTCCAAGATGACAATCGTGCAATCGTGAATTCAAACGAAAGAGTATTAGATGGAGGTAATGCGGCCTCACTAGTTGAGAAAGTAATTTAATTACTACTGTGAAACTAGAATGACTTTGATTGTGGTTCAGGCTATGATGATACTCAGAGAATGGAAGGTGAGCGGCTCCAAGACGAAAATCATACTATATTGAATCCAAACGAAAGTGTATTATTAGATGAAGGTAAACGACTCTGCTATCATTTTGAAATTAGAAAATATGAACAACTAGGTTATCAGGTGTGTAGAATACGCAATACTAATTCTTTTTACCATCAGCATCAACACATGATTTTATGATTGAAATTTTAGGCTACTAACAAATTTTAATTATATTTTATATCATCAGATTGTTAGTTCTTTTTCAAAATGTTAATGTACGGTTTTATGTACTATTAATTAAATATTACACTGTAGATGACATATTTTTTAATAAGAAACAAGGCAATTAAATTGATCACATTAAGGGAGAGCCCAAGGACAGGAGCAGAGAAAACCCCCTCCCAAAGAGGACCTATCAAAAAAAGGCTTTTCAATTTCTAATAATCATAGAAAGACTGTAAATACAAATGAAACTTTTTGAGTTGTGCTCCACCAAGAAGCCAGAAGCCATATGCTGGATACTATGAACAAAAGAATCCTCAATTATAATCGTCTCTAAAGACTATTATACACAATTACATTATTGCTTTTTTGCTTCAGCCAACTTTTCTTTTCCAGTATGTAATCTCGTGAAAGACTTATAGGAGATTAAATGTACGGTGCCGTAATATATTATCATATCATTGAATATCTTGTCCATTTTTCTTTAAGGTGTGTCCACGGATGAAGATAACTGGAGAGCCCAGTATGGTCAAGTCACTAATTATGGGGAAGCAATTCCCAAACTCTCTGTTGTGGATATCTGGGACTGGTCGACAGTGACGGAGTCCAGGACAGGGGGAAAGGGCAAAGTTATGAGGTTGGTTGGAAGACTGGTGAGGAAGTCTGCAAAGCTTCATCCTTCGGTGTCTTCAAACGGTGCTCTTCTTAAAACGGCTCCAGTATGTGAAGTACATTTAGATTTGGTACGAGTTGCAACCGGTAAGATAAATGTCTCTTTAATATGCATATTTCTAAATCCTTGGTCTGCTTTACCAGTTTCTTTTTCTTCTTTCTTACCATTCTATGGCAACCTGAAATTTACTTTCAGGGAAAATCTACAAGTTACATAATCCTAGTAAGAAGTATTTGACGTCCATGTCAACTTTTGATTCATCCAACCCTACAAAAGACTGGGGTTACCCCGATTTATTAGATAGGCCAACCGATCTCACTAATAACGAGGCAAAAGTTGCAAGCACAGGCACTGTTAGCATGTCTGCATCGACGTTGGTAGACAATCTCTCTGTGACTGTAAAGGTAAACTTTATATTACAGCGCAAGTCAAATATCTCTACGACCCTGTTTGACATGTTTTGTTTCTAATCGGCAAAGCTTGATCTCAGATGCAGAACTGGTGTTAAGAATTTAAAGCAAATAAATTCTTTCTTATTAATAATGCTCGGTCATTCTGCTAGATCTCGGCTTACTTCCAAATTACCTTTGTACAATCTCAGTGTTCAAGCCAAAATCAATATAGAGACAGAGCTGCTGAGAGAAGAGTCCTTCATGGTGGTTTTGGTGTTGGTCCTGGGCAGAAGAATTCAGCTACTGATCATGGTGATCTAACATCATCACCCCCTTATGGCTATTCCGAGAGCAGTCCAGCTGAAGCCTTGAATATCTCATTTGGAGAAGGTAGTTACGCACGAAAAATCTTAAAAAGCATGGGGTGGAAAGAGGTCTGTCATATCTATCCTTGGCACTTTTTTGGAGTGGTTCAAATGATTCCCGTTTGATTTTGAGGCCTGTATCTAAATAACTCAAAACGACTTTAAAAATACCAAGACGCTCATTTTTAATGGCTGACAGGGAGAGGGCCTTGGCAACGGCATGAAGGGCATGGTGGAACCACTTCAAGCTGTTGGAAATATTGGAAATGCTGGATTGGGCTGGCCTCAGGGAACCAAAAAACTCGACATCTAGTAATAATTTCTCAATTTGACCTTTACACTGTCAAGAGAGGCTTCTCCAGAAGTGATTGTAAGTCTCACTGTGGCCTTCTCTCTCAAATTATGACCATATCCTGAATAACAATGATAATAGGAAATCTAAATGTTGTGCTTTTTTCACATTTTACCTAAAGAGGAAAAATAAATAACGACAAGTAAAATTAATCCTGATTTTCACCCCTGAAGATACCTTCACTGTTCTCTCATAAAACATACTGTACTTAACGTAGCTGATAAATAAAATGTCACGGTAAGGAAATTGAATGTCATATACAGGAGGAAAACTTAGATCTGATCTGTTACAAAATTTTGATCTCAGCTTTCAGCATCGCCAGAAATCATAGCCTCGTCTTTGGGCATATTCTCGGTAGGTGGTGAATCAGCTTTATCATCCTCGACAATCGGGCTCTTCGGCTGTTCTAAAGTTTCCTTCAAGACTTGAAGTTCGCGGTCCTTCTCGGCTAGTTTTTCTTGCAAGACGATAACCTGAATTTCCATGAAGGAAGAATAAACAAAAGAAACTGATAAAATAGAAATCACAATTGACAAAGAACTTAGCAACAGATGTATAATAGGGATGGTGCCTACCAATTCGTTTGATCTCTCAACGTCATTTGTCAGCCCTTCTATATGTTTCTGCAAGGCTGCTCAGATTTGAGGTATGGACATTAGTTTAGCAGGCAACAAGGTTATTTTAATTTACCATCAAAGTACAAACGGAATAATAATTGAATTTCATTTTGGTCCATTTGATAAGATAATATTATTTGGTGGATTGATTTTTTTACTTCTAAAAATTATAAGCTTATAAGTACTATTTCTACCTTTAAGTATCTTTTTTATATATTCATTTTCTTCTTTTAAAAACTCAACCTTAAATTTACATAAGAACCCAACCTAAATTTATATAATTCACTTTCTACCAATGTTTATAAGAACCCAACCTAAATTTATATCATTCACTTTCTACCAATGTTTTTAAAAACCCAACCTAAATTTATATCACACTTTCTACCAATGTCTTTAAAAACCGACCTTAAATTTATATAATTCACTTTCTACCAATTTTTTTTACAAACCCGACCTAAATTTAAAATCATTCACTTTCGACCAATGGTTTTAAAAACTCAACCTAAATTTATATCATTCACTTTCTACCAATGTTTTAAAAATCCTAACCTAAATTTAAAAACGAAAAAAATTAGTTTTTAAAAAGTACTTTTTGTTTTCAGATTTTGACTAAGAATCGAATGGGAGGACACCGGCAAACAAAAAAATAAAAATATAAAAATTCAAAAACGAAAACCTGATAACTTGAAAATAGAAAAGCTGCAGAGGGAACCTCAAGCAACAGAAACGGGCATTTCGCGATAGTTACAGACCTTCGTATTGACTTCTAAGTTCAGTATTTTGGGATTTCTGCAAGGCAAGCTTCATTCCTAATTCATGCATCTGCAGTCAAAGGGGAGGCGTGATTGATCACAAACGCATAGACTACAAAATTTCATGAGACCAGATCTATATATATATATTTCCAAATAGAGTAATAAGATGGTTAAAAAGTGAAAATAGGAATGTCAGGTGACATGATCGAAATACAAATTCAGAATAGCCACGAAGTTAATTAGTGGTCATACCTTTCCTTCAGCAGCTTGATTTCCTATTTCCTCATTTTCTTCTTGCAGAGTCCTGCATTTAGCCATTAGCATTTTACCCATCTTGCTAGACGGAGTAAAACTGACTGCGGCAATGTTATCTTGCAACTCCTTCACCTTTTTGTCTTTTTCTTCCACCAAGTTCTGCATGTCATCAAGCTTGTAATTAATTGTATGTGATAACATATAATTAAAATATAATTGATGAGAGCTAATCTAGGGGGATGTAAATCATGTTATTGGCCTACATATCTCGGCCGTTCTGGGGAGACAATCCGACATTTCATGTTTTAGGGAAGACAAATGGAGAAAATGACACTCAAATTCAAAGCAAATTGAGGAGATGGATCTGAAAAATCTGACTTTATCTGGGAATGGGTCCATAGAAGGTGGAGAACAATGGGTTACCTGGACATACGGAAAACTTGTTTCCAAATAATAATAATAATAATAATAATAATAGGTAAGGTAAACTAGAACACACAATGCTTTCTCGAGACAAAAGATTTAGGCACTCGGGAACAAAATTCAGCAACCGTACTCCCCGTCTCACTCTGAAGATTTTTCAACATGCTCGCTGTTTTTTAAGCACGAGGAAAGTGTGAACTTCCACAGGCCATTCCTCTAGTACGACCATAACAAGATGGCTCCTTTCAGCTTCTGGGTGTTTCTCAATTAACTCACTAAGACTCCCTCATCTAGGAGGAGACTACTGTTTCCACAATGACTATATTGCTATTCATTAGCCCACAATTAAATTCAATTGTCTCACCGTTTTTTTTCCTTTATCTTTTTTTTGGGGGGCGGGAGGGTCTAAAAAGGTAGAAAACTAGATTTCAAAACAGTTCTGACAAACCCCTCAACTCCCCTCATAACCCTCTAAACAAGCTGTGGGCCTCTTAGGAGTTTTAGAGGGATTGAAAGATTTGATGATGCACTTTGGGAGTTGGTTAGATTTAGCTTTGCGTTATAGGTTCCGTTAATTGGTCTTTTTATAATTACCAACTTGGTTTTATGCCTTTAGATTGGGGTCCTTTCCTGTAATAGGGTTGGAGTTCTTTTGGTGGGCTCGTTTATAGTATGTCCCAAGATAAAAGCTTCGGTTTCTTATTATAAAAAATAAAATATTGCCAAGAATGGAACATGTAACATGAAGAAAGGATAGATAAATGACAAATGCTAAGATCATTAACACAAAAATATGTGGTGGTCATGCGATAATTATCCTGGTTAAGATTTTAGACCATCTTGCTTGAATGAAAAATATAAGAGGAAAGTATCAACGAGATAAATTTTCGTAGAGAATGTAAAACAGACCTTCAGACGAGTAAACTCTTCATGTATTGCAGGATCTAACAATAATCTCCTTGCCTGTTGAAGTCAGTGGTACGCAAGTTAGTAAAACTTGGAGATTAGTGATTTTCCAACGTAAAGGCAAAGGTCTATGTCTACAAACAAAATGAAGTAATAATTGAAGTTGAAGGTTTTTAAATCTGATATTACACATCACAGCAAGCATGTTTAATCAAATTATTTAAATGTTATGAAAATAGATAAAAAGTTGTATTAGTTTAAATAGCTTTACTCATCCATCGAAAATTATTTTGTTAACTAAACAAAAGCATCCTGTAGCAGACGTGAATCAATAAACTTAAACAGTTATTTACAAATCTTAAAGAGGCAATTGATCTTTTGATCAAATTGGCTTTTCCTCCACCTCCACCTCCAATAATTTTCAAAGAGACCCAATGTCAGCGAAAGACAATAAAGTTTTTTAACTGTAGAGTTTTGCGCCTAGAGGCTTGAATTTAGGATCTTGGAAAGAATTTTCGAACACTTGAGGCCCTTCTTATTAGGGCCACCTTGGTATAGTCAAAATGGTTAGTCACCTCTACTCACATTCAAGACATTTACCATTGAGACAGTAACTAACGGTTCCATAGCTTAACAAAAGATATAAGAAGAAGAACAACCCTATGGAATATTCTCATCAATCAACTAAATCTAGCAAAGATAAACACATCAATATTTCGGTTCAAATATTACTTATAGAAGGAAAAGCTGAAAGGAAAAGGCATATTAGAAAAGGCTATGATAGTACATGAAAAGACAACAAAATTGTGCCATATTGAATACTAATGCACTTCTACAGTAATAATAATAATAATAATATTTAGTTTTTTTTAGTACCTGCATTGATGGTGGCTTCAGCTGTGCTTTCAAGTCCCGGACTGCAGCCTGGATATTTTAACAAAATTAGAAAAGCATGATCTCAAAAGTACTCGAAGAAACCAAAGTTGAAGTGGTAAATGAAGACAGAAGGAAATTGTGAAACAAGATGCAAATGGAAGGGTAATAAAGATAATATGGTTTGGTTTGCATCTGTACCAAGCCATATTAGCAATTTAAGACTTGGCACTACAAACAAAATATATTCCATTTTTATTATCTAAATACCTCACATATTCCATAGTAGAAGCCAATAAAAGATTATCTATCATTAAGTCTAAAAGGAAAGAAACGCAAAACTAGCCTTCAACTCTGCAATCTCCTGCTCTCGTTTTGCAAAAGTAACAATAAAAGCAGCTTCCTTCTTCTTTGCCTTTTCTAGCTGAAGGATGAAACAGATGTTACATTTTTGCATGACAAGATATCACATTCCTGGCTGAAAAGCATTATTATGCTCCAAAAGAGAATCTACACAACCAAACATGAAAAAATAATCAACAAACCTGGTCTCTTGCAGACTCCTCTGATGACTTCAGGGATTGAAGATAATTGACCACATATTTAGGTTCTACACAGAAACATAAATTGTTTCACGATGAGCAGTTCAAATAGGATGACAAAACAAAAATGCACATCTCAGGGTTCAACAGGCTAACCAGGGGAAGCCCCAGCAGGAATGAAATTCTCGTTCTGAAATGAAGAAATCCACTTCTGAATCTCAGACTTAGCAGTTTCAAGCTCTGTCTGAAACCAAGGTCAATCCAGTAAGTAATTAAACTTTATATACGAACATCCTTGCATAATGCTTCTGTAATTTTTTCTAGGAAATGCTTCGGTAAATAATAAGTAGCTATCCAAACTCAATGTGAGAATGGCAGTAGGCTACAGATTGTAGTGATTTCAACAATAGCATGAAATGTTCGAGACCATGGTATGGCTACATCAGCATCAGCTTTGTTTCCAGAGCCCTTAGTGAGGATTACTAAATCTACTGAACAGGTTTCTTAAGCTTTGAATAAAATTTTCATGGATTACAAGCATCCTGCATAACTTTCTTTGGAACTTGCATACTCTTTAGTTTCTTTTGGAGAATTACCAAGAGCAATAGCTAGTTTACAAGTTTTTATTGGATTATTTCATTAGATTCAAGTAGGATTTTGATTGTTATTCAATAGAATTTTACGTAGATTAGATCTCTCTAAGCATACACTACCATATGGTTTTAGGTTATGCGTTTCATTAAATTTTAAAACATGAAGGAGTTTGATATTAAAACGGCAAGATGCTGAATATCAGGTACTGAATGACAAGACAGTAGAATTTCTATTATTAGATTCATAGGCATCCATCTAATATAAAGATCCAAAGGATCGATGAGTCTACAAGCAAGACTAAGACACATTCATGAGAAAACTGAACAAACGCAGCGAATGTCTGGCAATGAAGAATGAAGACAAGGAGACATGCTAAGATAACCGAAAAACATACCCGGCATGTTGCAAGCGTATCCTCGCAGCTTTTCAGACTGCACGCGAAGTTTCAGAATATATAAATTTACATGAGGAACTCGAAGGCTCAGTGCCTTTCAACAGTGCGCATTTAAGATATTTCGAAATATTTATAAATCACCGAAAATAATACAATACCTCTCTCGAAGAGACAGAATCATTCCTGTCGCTACACCTGGAGCAGTTTCTTCTACTTTAGAGTTAGCCTACATTGAAGCAATTAGAGTTAACCACAAATCAACATCACATCGAACATTAAATAAAGTGAAGATGGAGCAATAACGCAAGCTCAAGAGGAAAACTAGCGAATCAGGTAGGTAAGGTAGAAATACCTTTTTGGAGCCAAAGAAGTCGTCCTCGTCATCTTCAAGATCTCCAAAACCTCTCTTATTTCCTACGTTTTCATAAACATAACATTAAATCAGTAAACACAGGCTAATCACACGCCAATGATTCGTTTCAAGGAACGCAAAGTGAACCTGAATGCCTATTGCTGTGCGTTCCAGTGAAGTCGCCTCCAAAATCATCATCCTGAAAAAGTGAAGAAATCAAATAGAAACTCTGAGAAACAAACCTCTAGAACTCGCGTAAAAAGAACACGGAGCAGTGAACATAAGTCGGAGAAACTAACATCGTCGAGATGAGCGTGCGACGCCATGGAATGAAAACCCTAGGAAACTGAGCTTCTCACCAGCAAATGCAACAAAGAACCGCGAGCACTGCAAATGTTAGCGAGGGAAGCTAGCTGAGAGAATTAAATCCAAAAACGAATGGCGATGTCACATCCATAAAAACAGTATATGTACCATTCGGCTTCTCTCGTTGCAAAGGCCGGGTATTGGCCCACTAAGGCCCAAAATCTTTTAACAAGCCCAATTTGGGGAGTCCAACGGCCCAACGAAATATTAAGGCCATAAGCCCATCCTGCTTCTATCATATATTGAAGTACTTCTTTCCCAAGTACTTTCGGAAAAGCACCGGTTAATATTCTTCTTATTATTAATAGCATTTTAAATATTTATTTATTATTTTCAAAATTAATTTTATATTAATTATTACTAAATTAATTTTATTTAAAGAAAGCAAAGGAATACAAAGGGGAGGCTTAATGGTAATTTTAGAGTACTCTTAAAGTAACTTTTATCCATTTTTTCTATTCCGAGAATTTCTTTCCCCTTAACGAAAAGCGACTATAAAAGTTATTTTTTTTTTCTTTTTACGGTTCAAGGATAAAAAAAAAAAAAAAAGAAATTAACCTTGGTAATTATCAGTATTTTAATTCTAAATTATTATTTTGATAAGAAAATAAAAAATAAAAAATACAGCTAGACGGTGTTTGGATGCGATTTTAATATAATCTCTCGTTCCCTTCAATGTCGGCAAGGAGGGAGTATGCTAAGTTTAAGAATAACAAAAAAAATCATATTAATCATTCTCTATTTTATATTAATTAAAACCTTTTTCGTCTTTATAATTTTAAATTAAAACCACTTTTTGTTTAGATATGTTCATACGTAAAGACAAACAACCTTTAGCCTAAAAGATTAAAATCGTTTAATTAAAAGCTTAATATATTTGTTAAGACGTGAATGGCTCAAATAAAATAATAATAATAATAGTAATTAATTATTATTACTAATAATTGATATCCGCATAGACTATCATATTACTAATAATAATCTACACGTTAGATGAGTCATCAAAGGCATACATGGACTTTTGCTCTGTCCCCATTCTGGCCCGTGATTGACTCATGCCTTGCGGGACCCACCTGTGGGCCTACGTGGTCTCCCACGATTGGCGAGTAGCACGTGCGGGCTAAGCACCCAACCAATTTAATATCATTATCTCTTTGGGAAAAGAAAATAATAACTTTTCCAAAAAATCTTATGGTTAACCAGAAAATGGGTTTACGGTCAGAATCCAACTAGAATGGGTTAGTGTACCACTTGACCATCAGCATTGTTTTTAAAGGGTTTTTTTTTTTTTTTTGTTCATATTTAAAATTTTATAATGTCATTTTTAGCCTTTATTGATTTTTTTGGTCATTAAATTTATTTCTCTGGATATCATTTAGAAAAGTCGTTGGAAGACGTATTCACTCAAATATACAGAAGGAGAGGAATCAAGGGTTTAGAAAATTCATCTCAATTTACGAGCTCATATTTTATTCTCTCGACCAATTTTACGAGAAGCAAGTCTAGAGGGCTTTATCTTTCAACAGTTTATCCTTGTGAGATCCCACATCGGTTGGAAAGATGAACAAAACATTTCCTATAAGGCTGTGAAAATATTTTCCTAAAATACGCATTTTAAAATTGTGAAGCTGGTGACAATACGTAACGAGCTAAAGCGGACAGATAATAGTAAGATTGGAATGTTGAAATCGAGCAGTGTGCCAGCGAGAGAATAAAATATTTCTTATAAGAATGTGAAAACATCTCCCTAGTAGACACATCTTAAAATTGTGAGGCTGACGATAATACGTAATGGGATAAGACGAACAATAACTATTAGTAGTGGATTTGGATTGTTACAATCCTCACCCGATAGTGGAATTGCTAAATTCTCGTGGAAGCAAACCGAGTTGGTTGGTGTGTGTAAGAAGAAAGAGGGGAAGATGATTTAAGTCTTAAAAGTGTTTAGAAATTTTGTCAAACGTCAAAGAAAGGGAAGACAAGGCAGAGAGAATGGTGGGATTGGTTTTTGTCTACATGTTTCTCGTAGTTCACCCTTTCCCCCTCCAATTACTCAAAAAAAATTAATAGATTAAATAAATAATACAAATATCGTTTATATATATATATATATATATATATATATATATATATATATATATATATTTTTTTATTTATTTAAAATCATAACCATTTTCTTAAATTCAAACATTAATGCAATTTTTAAAAAAATAAAATAACCACGATCAAAAGGGACTTGAAATGAATAATTAATTTAAATTATGTAAAAATTAATCGATAGAAAGAATATGAGATTTGGAGATTAACGAGCGTTTAAAAGAATTGTCCTTAGAAGTATGATTAGGATGATGTTATGAACTATTTTCAACTTTTTTTTTTTTAAATACTGTTTTCATTGACTAAAAAAAAAGGATTATGTTTATGAAGACCAGAAATTATGTAGGTAATGAAGTAATAAAGTGATATTATGTTGCATAATTAAGTGGAAGTACTTGGTTAATTATGCGAAACCTCTTTCTTTTGTGCACACCATTTGAAGCCATCATTCATTATGGATTGGATGCCATTAAAACTCCAAAAATAATTAATAAATCCAAAAATTAATTATTTTTTTTTGCATTATTTAAGGTAATTTTGGATAATTATAACTGTCATTACCAACTGACACTCTTAAGGTACAATGTCAAAGGGACATTATTTCATTATTGCAGGTCCAAAATCCCATTTATTTGTAAGTTAGAATGATTATCACAGTTTAAAATTAAAAATGTTAATTAAAACCACATAATCTTTTATCTAAACATTATCATTTTTGTTTAGGTTCCACTCTATACGGTTGTTAGTGTAAGGTTTTTGAGATTTGTGCTCGTTTTTTCCCAAATTTTTTATAATGATCTTGAATTCAAGCTCTATCCACCCTTCATCATATTTAGGCTTTCTAATTTTCGGGACCGATTAGGAATAAGAAGAGGGGTATCAGTGGGTCTTTTGTATTTTACTATAGCACGAAATCATGAAGAAGCTAGAGTAGCTTAAAAAGACAGTGGCGTCTAGGCGTTGAGAGTGTTTGTTGTCTTTGTAGAATAAGAATAGGCTCCTTTAATACTCGAAAGATATCTATTTAAACGATGTTGGAACCCACGAGCGTCGGGCCGGAGGAACCAAAAGTTTGAAAGGAAATAATATAAGACAAACTTGAGGTACACACAAGATTTATTTAAAAAAATTTGAAAATGTGATGATGAGAGATGATCAGCTTTTGTATCCAAGAAGCATATACATATGAATTAATGCATGTACATTTTTATGTCTACCAAACTCCAAAGTATACAAAGTGGGTTTCACCAAAATCAATTAAATCCATTTACTTTTTGCACATTTTTTTGTGCGCATGGCACCAAATTATGGGGAAAGAAAAGCACCAACTTAGTTGGAACCAAACAAAAAAATATTCCACATGCATCCAGATGATATTGTAACACCTCACTAGACAAACAGTTGTGGAAGAAGGTTCTTTCAACAATATATTTGTACAAAAAATTAAAAAAAAATCGAACTTCTAATTTCAATTACACGCTCGAGTTGGCCGTTTAAGCTTCAATCTACTAAAAAAACAAATATAATATTACGGAGGGTATACAAATGAAATCTAAACGGTAAAAATTGGGTTGAGTTAGATTTTTTTTATTTATTTAGGTTGGGTGAATTTGAATTTTTGAAAATTTAGATTTTTGATCAGTTATGGGTCAAGTCAACCCAACCAATTTAAAAGTAGGGTTACAACCCAACCATACGGTAAGATTATTATGAAAATTAAGAATATTTTACAAAATTGAGGGTTGGGTTAAGTTATGAATTCTATTTGAGTTGCTCGAGTCACCAATTTAGATTGGCTCGAAAAATTTCACTAATCTAATTGAACCCACGTACATTTCGAATTAGCGTTGTTACTAAGTTAACTCGGGAGATAAATATTTGGAATATTTTTTTGTAAGATAGAAAGAGATGAGGAAGAGAGAGAATAAATGTAAGCAAGTTGGGAAACAAAAATGGGGCCCAAATTCCATGGGCATATCATATGAGTTTTGGCACCACCATGGTTAAGTAGTCAAGCTCAAGTGCTAGGGTTTGGTCTCTCAAAGTTGCAACATTTGCCATCATTTCTCAAAGCATATAAGGATGAGCAAATTGACCCTTTTTTTCTTTTTTCTTTTTTCTTTTTTTAATTTCCCCTTAAATTATTATTATTTTTTTAATTTTAAGGGAACAAAAGTCGCATGCAGCAAAAGCATTCTTGTCTCCAATGCTAATGTATTATAATGCCACCTTTTTACTCATGACCTGATCAAATCTCATGTCAATATTATATTTATTTTTTTTTTCATTTTCTTTCTTTATTTATTTTCTTTCAAAAATATTTAATAATTTGTAATAATATTTAGTCATTAGTAGGTTTCTAGATGCACTCGTGTGGGAAATCAGCTTGGTTTCACACCCTAAGCGCTCGCATGCATATGCAGAAAATAAAATCTTTTAAACTTTAGATTATGCCACAAAATTATCTTAATTAATAATATTAATTCATATAAATATTAAAATCGATAAATTATCGTAGTATTTTTTAAGTATAATTTAGGTTGAACTTCTAATCTAATTATTTCGAGAATTTAAATTTTGATTATATTTATTATTGATTGGATGTTAAAATTTTCATTGAAAAATATAAAAGAATTATGAATAAAAAGTGGTTGGTTTAAAAGGGAATAAATTACTTGAAAAACAATCAAACTTTTTAATTTTTAATTTTTTTTTATAATTTTATTTTGCTTTGAGATAGGAAGGGCCACTCCACTCGTGAGTCTAACCACAAAATGGAAAACATCTAATGAAGACAGACAGCAATCATGAAAAAAAATAATAAAGACAAACAACGGACGGTGCTGATCTCTTCATTACAAATTTACATTAATTCCTCCTCTATCATCACCCTAATTAAGATTATTAGTATCATTTGTCTTCTTAAATCATTGCTAAATTTGAAATAACCATAAATCTTTTCTTTTAATCAATATTTGTTTATTCAAATAATGTAATGCATAAAACAGCTCAAATACATTTTAAATTGCATTTTAATTTACGAACCTTGGTTAAAAATTTAGGTAAGGTTTAATAACAATTTCGTTTATATTTTTGAAATTTATGTTTACTTTCTATTTTGTAAGAGCTCAAGCCTATTGCTCCGGAGATTCAATGTGGAATTTTACAATCCACATTTTTGGTGGTTAGCGTTCTCGTTACCACATCACCCGAAGTCTGATTCTTATACCATTTGTAGCAGTTTAAGCATAACGCTAATAAATATGGACTTCTTTAGACTTTTTNTTTTTTTTTTTTTTTTTTTTTTTTTTTTTACTTTCAAGGTTTTAAAACGTTAGGGAGAACTTTCCGTATCTTTATAAGAAACATGTTATTCTCATCTCAAACTGACGTGAGATTATAAAAAAAACACTTCAATTTTATTCAAATTCTAAAAATAAATTTTCTAAATTTTAGTTTTTTAAAATATTAGTGAATGAAGTTAGTAGTAAAGATAATGGTAATTAAGCAATATTTTTAACCGGTCGATCATTTGCCGTAGATTTTCTTTTTCGGAGGGTTTGATCTCGACCAATCATAGGACAGGAACAGTGTAAGGTGATAATCTGACATGCACACCATCCAGTGGACAGTTGTGAGCAACCCACCTTGATAGGGTGGTCATCAAGCTACCTGAAAATTCCCCTTTTTTTTTCCTTTTAACTTTTTCCTTTTTGCTGTGATTTAAAATATTATTAATGAGAGGGGCAGCACGGGCAGCGAGTGTCGTCGGCCATTTTTGGGGTTTTAAAAAATGAAAATGGCGTTTTCAGTTTCCATAATTCTAAGTTTGGGAAAACTGATGAAGGATACTCTAAGATACTTGGCAGGAATCGCCGGCCCCAGCGGCTATGGCTCCAAATCCACCGCTGAACAAGTCACTCAATGTTCCTCTTTCTCTTCCACTTCTCAACTCACTGCCATTATCACCGGTAATTCTCATCAATTTCAATCATAATCTCTCTAATTATATATATATATATATATATATGTTTCCATGAAAGGCTAATAATAACGCCTTTCAGACCTTTGAACTCCGATAATTTCATCTAATTCTTGAAGTTTGGAGCCTAAAATTAATATATTATATTGTGATTAATTCATGCATGGGATAGTGGTTGGATGATGAAAATCTCACTAATTTAGAGAATAATCATGAGTTTATAAACAAAGAATACTCTCCCCATTCCATTGGTACGAGACCTTTTAAGGAAGTAAAAAACAAAGTCATAAGAGCTTATGCTCAAAGTGGAGAATATCATACCATTGTGGAGAGTGGGTCGTTTTGTTTATATAGTAATTTTATTTATCTTTTTATGAGGAATTTTCAAATTATAAATAAAAATGTTTTGATTTTGATTTTGTTTTGAAAAGGAGCAACTTCAGGAATTGGGGCGGAAACAGCAAGAGTATTGGCAAAGAGGGGAGTGAGAATAGTGATGCCTGCAAGAGACATGAAAAAGGCAGCCCAAGTGAAAGAAGCAATTCAAAGGGAGAGCCCTGAGGCTGAGATTATTGTGTGCGAGATTGATCTCAGCTCCTTGGCTTCTGTCCAAAGCTTCTGTAGTCACTTTCTTGCTCTTCGTCTCCCACTCAACATTCTCATGTAATTATTCTCTCTCCATTTTTCATCTCTTTATAAATATATATTTTCAATTTTAAAAAAAGAAAATCAATTTTTATACGCAGAAATAATGCAGGAGTCTTCTCTAAGAATTTGGAGTTCTCTGAAGACAAAGTTGAGTTGACATTTGCTACAAATTATTTGGGTATTCTACTAAATCTTCATCTATGTTTATATATATATTTTCTTTTAACATAATCTAAAATCTTATTTTTTTGTGTGAATATGAACATAGTCTAATTAATTTAGATATATATCAAGATTAATTAGAATTAGTTAATCATCTCAGTTAATAGTGATGAATTAGGGTTAATTAAGTCCATTGAAATTACCTTTTTTTTTTTTTTTTTTTTTTTTTTTT